>NC_051154.1:76346286-76616800 GCF_013339745.2 Dermacentor silvarum | reverse complement strand
CTCCAGCGGCATGACGAACAGGCGCGTTATGCGGCGCCACGTTGCAGCTCGATCCTCCGTTTTCCGAGACACTCTTTGGGAATCCCCTTCGGCTACTTGGAACCACTCGGTCAACGTCGCGGATCTTCACGGCTCCAGAGACGAACCGCATTACGACACGACCGAACCACCACGCAATGATTCGCCCCCTCAACGTTTTGATCCACGCCCACGCAACTTTCGTCCACGAAGACTTGCCGCTACCTACGACTTTCAAGGGGAAGAGCCTCGTTACCCCCAACCGATGTCTTTGGCAGAATACTTCAATCTGCATCCTGAAGTTCGCCCTTTGCCAGTGTGTTACTTCTGCGCGACATGCCTGACCACATAGCTAGGTACTGTAGCCAACGCCGAGCATCGAATTACGGCCGTCAGCGCCGACTATGCGGTCTAGCGGTCGTACACTGCGCACTCAGTGGCCAAGAGACTCCACTTTAGGAAGCCACTTCCGAGAGGACCGACCCACCGCTCACGAACCTACTTTGGAGAAGCAAGAACCCGCAACCGCTACCGCTTCCCTGCCTCCGACAGTACTCTGACGCCACCACCAGCCTTCCGAGTCTCCCGATCACCATCCCCTCGGCCGCGATTCACGTCACCGTCGCCTCGACGCCGTTTCGTGTCGCCCCCGCCGGGAAAATAGCCAGCGCGGCCGATGGAGCTGAGGTCGCTGGGAAATGTGCGCTGCCGACTCAACTGCCTCCAACTATTTTCATGCTTAAGAATAAGGTTCGTGTACTGATAGATGGGGTCTCTACAATGGCTCTAGTCGATACGGGAGCAACTGTCTCGGTCATGAGTGTGGGGTTTAAAGGCCTTCTGGGACGCAAGGTTATGTTTCGTTGGGACCAGTGCACAAGTTTCCGTGGAGTCAGTGGTGAAACATTATACCCGGTTGGTGTGTGTAATGTGGATGTGTCTTTGGGTGGGAGAGTTTTTAATGCAGAGTTTACTGTTCTTCCTCGCTCCTCGCATGACGTGATTCTGGGGATTGACTTTTTGCAATTGTGTGGTGCCAATGTTGGCTGCCGGACGGGAGAACTAAGTGTCGACACCAGTGTTTCGCCTGTGCTCTTTGAAGGTACAGCTTGCCCGGTGAGTGTGTTTTGCGTGTCTCATGATACAGTTGTGCCCGCCTTATCCGCGATGCGTGTTGCCGTCGCCTGTTCATCTCCGACTCCTATCTCGTTCGATGCTGCAGTGGAACCTGTACATCGGAACTGCCTGAAGAAAAACGTGTTAGTTCCACACTGCGTGGTCTCAGTGACCAATGGATGCGCGGGGCTGTGGGCGCTAAACTGTTCCACTGAAGCGGCAGTGCAACCCCAAGGCCTAAAGATTGCCACGTTTCAGGAAGACTCGTCTACATCGGTGGCAGTACTTACAGAGCTACCCGATGAAGGAGCAACCAGTGTCTCAAGCCCCGGTAGCTCGAAGATACTTTCCATGATTGATAAATCACTCAGTGATCACGAGCGTCGAGTGTTGATGGCCCTACTTACGAAACACACCTCGGTACTCGACTTTGCGCAGCACGATGGCCCGCCATCGATTCCTGCGTCCAGAACTCGTCACCGCATCAACACAGAAGCCGCCCAGCCAGTCCGACAAAAACCCTATCGTGTGTACCGATCAGAACGCAAGATAATCAGCGACCAAGTCCAAGAAATGCTATGCAAAGGCGCCTTTCGAGAATCATCTAGTTTTTGGGCAGCCCCCGTGATATTGGTGAAGAAGAAATACGGTACGTGGCAGTTGTGCGTTGGTTATCGTCGCCTAAACGCCGTTACTAAGAAAGATGTATATCCGCTCCCACGAATTGACGATGCCATCGACTGCCTTTTTGCGGCATCTTACTTTTCCTCTATTGATTTACGGTCAGGTTACTGGCAAATTCCTATGCACAAGGACGACAGAGAGAAGACAGCATTTGTAACGCCTGACGGACTATTTGAGTTTAACGTGATGCCTTTCGGGTTGTGTAACGCGCCCTCAACGTTCGAAAGGTTCATGGACACGATATTACGCGGCTTGAAATGGGAAGTTTGCATGTGCTACTTAGACGACGTTGTGATCTTCGGGCGAACGTTTAGTGAGTACAACAAACGTTTGGACTTGCTGCTTGGAGAAAGCGGGTCTTGTGCTCAATTAAACAATTGCCGTTTTGGGGAACGACAAACTCTTGTGCTAGGACATCTCGTCGCTAAAAGAAGGCATCCGACTAGATCCACAAAAGACTGCGGCCGTAGAAGCATTTAAGGAACCCAACTCTGTCAAGCAGTTAAGAAGTTTCTTGGGCTTGTGCTCCTACTTTCGCCGATTCATTCCCCGGTTTGCTGACATGGCTCATCCCCTTACACGCCTTCTCCAAAAAGGCGTTCCCTTTGAGTGGACTGCAGATTGCGACTCATCGTTTCGCCAGCTAAAGTTCCTGTTGACGTCCCAACCAATTCTTCGCCACTTTGATACTTCATCACCAACTGAAATTCACACCGATGCCAGTGGCGTAGGCATCGATGCTGTGCTAGTTCCGCGTATTGGCGACAGTGAGCATGTGATCTCGTATGCTAGCCGGTCCTTGAGCCGCTCCGAGCGCAACTACACAGTGACCGAACAAGAGTGCCTGGCGGTCATCTTCGCAATGCAACGGTTTCGTTCGTATCTCTACGGGCACCCCTTCACTGTGATAACGAATCATTATTCGCTATGCTGGCTTGTGAATCTGCGGGATCCCTCAGGACGACTAGCGCGCTGGGCCCTCCACCTACAGGAATACGATTTCGTTATTTGCTACAAAAGTGGCCGGCGACATGCTGACGCTGATTGTCTCTCTCGGATGCCACTTCCAACAACTGAATGCGATGCGGACAACTTTCATGAATACATCGCTTTTGTGTCCCCGGAATTTCCGGATATGGGTACCGTCATATCCGAGCAGCACAAGGACGAGAGCTTACAACCGCCCTTCGCGGCAGCACAGGAGTCACCTGCAGGCAGTCGCTTTCGCCTACGCGATGGTGGCGCGCTGTATAAGAAGAGCTACTCTACCACCGGGGCACGCTACCTTTTAGTTGTCCCCAAGAACCTTCGCAGCCAAGTATTATACGCCATGCACGATGACCCAACTTCCGGTTATCTTGGTTCCACACGTACGCTCTACCAGGCTCAAGAACATTTTTATTGGCCTAAGATGCGGAAGGATATCGAACAGTACGTCGCCAGCTGCTCTCAATGCCAGCGCTACAAGCGTCCTCCACAAGCGCCACACGGCCTGCTTCAACCAGTTCCCCCTTCTAGCGTCCCCTTTGAGCAAGTTGGCATAGATCTTCTGGGCCCTTTCCCGCGATCCTCCAACGGCAATCGTTGGGTTATCGTTTGCGTAGATCACCTTACCCGCTATTGTGAGACCGCCGCGTTGCCATCGGCCACAGCTACAGAAGTTTCTATCTTCTTACCGTATTGGTATGAAGATGAAGAGTATATGATGATTAATCACCAACTCGCCCAACTTTCCACCATTACTGAATTTCTATCTTCTTGCTGGCTCACGTTACACTCCGACATGGACCCTCCTCGCAGTGGCGCACCGACGGGGGGGATTCAGGGGTTGTAACCCCCCCCCCCTGAGGCCGAATTAACCCCCCCCCCCTTTTGTTTAACCGCTTTTCTTTCCTTACGCATTTGAGTATTGCAACTAAGTTGTAAGACGCGCAATCGTCTGCACACTCACAAAAAGCGCATTTTTTGACAATTTCCCATGAATAAATCGAAATTAGTGCTGTTTAGATGGTATTGGCAAACTGTCAACCCCCCCCTGGCAGAGATCCTGGGTGCGCTACTGCCTCCTCGCATAGTAATCAGCGATCGTGGGCGACAATTTACCGCGGACGTAGTTGAAGAAACCCTTCGTCTGTGTTCATTTAGCTTCCGCCATTATACGCCCTACCATCCACAAATTAATGGTCTAGTCGAGCGCACAAACAGAACATTTGCCAACATGCTGTCCATGTACGTCGATTCGGCACACAAGAATTGGGACAGTATCTTGCCTTTCATTACTATGCCTTCAATACCGCGAGACACGAGACTACTGGTTACTCACCATTTTTCCTTCTTTATGCTCGTCCGCCGCGCTACACCCTCGACACCATATTGCCCTACTTCGCTCATGACAACGAGTCAATTGATGAGATCCTCTGTCGAGCAGAAGAAGCGCGGCGCCTCGCTAGGCTATGCACCCTGACATCGCAGGACCGGTCAAAGATACGCTATGACGGGCGTCACCGCCACGTTTACTTCGATCCTGGTGACCTTGTGTGGCTCTGGACGCCGTTGCGGAAGCGTGGCTTGTGCCAGATATATGTTTATTCTGTGTAGGCTCATTTCAGCCTTTGTAAAAAGTTACTCATTGAAGTGTTCAGGGTGTCATACTGCCACTAGTCAAAATGTTTCCCAGACTCCTAAAACAACTGCACGAGATGCGGACTTGAAATTCCGTGACAATAGGGACCGCAATTTCAAGTCCGGGCAATAGGGATGTCGCAATGCATTGTGAAACTTTCACTTTCCTGCTTACATGCAAGTGTTGCAGATAATTACTAAACCCCCGTTTTCCCATGTGTTTTCATGCATCATACGAGGTTCTTAGTTTTTTTCTCCGGTGTCCTCCGTGAGCTAAACCAGGGATCTTGTTTATATCTGGGAAAAATTAGGGACATGGTATGGGCAATATGTAGGCAATGCTCCAAATGAGTGGGTTAAATTCGCCTTTTCCAATAGAATAGACGGCTGCGCTGTCATAGTTACAACTACAACTGAAGTCAAATTTTGCGAACATAGGGCACCAATACGCCAAGTTTATGTGCGATGGTAAATGCGTGTTGATAAAATACAGCTTTAAAAAACTGTAAGCAAGTATTCGAAAGTACCACGCTGCTGTTATTAGCTATAGGTTTTCCAATGTCCCAAGATAACTCAGCGTTTCAGATACTTTATACTTTGACGGAATAGGCAGCATTTTAAGTACAATGTGTTGCCAAGTTTTAACGTTTCTGGGTTATTTAGAAGCGTTACCAATAATGATTGAACCCTCATTTTTTTACTTTGTACTTTTTCATGCGTGGTATATCGGTTTCACCTGGTGTCCTCACTGAACTAAAGGAAGCAACTTCTTTATGTTTTGTGACTCTGAGGACCTGGTAATGTTTGGTGCGTAGGTAAAGTTCAAAATAGATGGGTAACTGGGGCTTTCACAATAAACTACGTATACAAACATTCTAGTGTGTTATGAGCCTGTCTAACGAGCGGGGCAGAATTGAACCCACTGCCCAGATAGAACTGTAAACGCCACCATGACAAAGTCTAGCGAAAATTAGTGCTACGCTATGAAAACTCTCTTTGCGAAGTTAATGAGGCTGGATCAAACAGAGTCTTTCTAAAAAAATTCTTATTCAAGTGGCAATGCAAGCATGTGATATGGCCACTTTCAGCTGTGTAGGGAGGGAGGGAACACACCATGGTAAATATGGAGAAGTAACGTGTGTTAATGAATTACTGACTTTTTAAAAATTTTTGACAAGAAGTGCTCGGCAACTTTTTCAACTATGCGATATAATTCAGGAAACTAAAACTTTTATTGAAACTGTTCGAAAGGAACAGCTTCGCTGGAAATTTGGTTGCGATTCTCCAACGTCGCACACATCTGCTGTCATTGCAAGACATTTATGTTGATTGTGTATAACCTCGACAATACTATTACGTTAACCAGCGATACTTGTGTGCTGTATATATACTTAAACAGCAAGTACATTTTTTTGTTTAATTAGCAACATCGTCTGTAACAAATGTGCATTTCTTTATGTGCGCTGCCCTGCTGCTACTGGGCGGGATCAGGGACCTCTGGGCACTCACTGCCTTTTGTCCGTATATCATATGTAGATTTTATATAGCGTCAAGAAATAAATACAAATGCAAATAATTTTTCGGGCCCCCATGGTTTACCATGTGTGATTGATAAATAGGTTTATGTCTTATTAATATAAAAATTACTGACAGACGCATTTCCAGGATTTTTCACTTATTGTAATAGTAATTATATATATATATATATATATATATATATATATATATATATATATATATATATATATATATATATATATATATATATTGTTGCGTCCCGAATCGACCGGGCGCATTCTTTCATTGTTTCCCATCGACGCAGGCCCTTTCATCAGCGTCGCCCAGGCGGCGACAGTCCCCGACACCGACGAGACGGCGAAACAAGCGCCCCAACTCGGCAGTGCGCATTCTTTGGGTGCTTCCCCCGATGCCACCCCCTTCATCAACGGCCGCCTACCTGGCGACGCGGCCCGACACCGGCGGTGACGCGATGACAAAGAGGCTCACTTGGAAGCGACCGACCACAACCGTACACCCTTCGTTAGAAGCGGGGATTAGCGTTAAGGCCATTCTCCCGACGCTGGCAAGATGACCGTCGGAGGGCAAGAAACTAAGTCACCGACTTTCGTGGAATGAGTTGTGAACCTCCTGTTTCCGGATTGCCTCGTCGTTGCTTCGAAGGTGCAACATTAGAGGCGGAGTTCAATGAACAATACGACCCCTCTGATTGGCCGCATCAAGGTCATCTGATTCCCTAGTCGGGTCAACTAGGGAAGACCAATGTTTTATAAGGAGACACCTTGAGTGCAGTGGTGTGTCCTGACGGGTTCTGATATGTGCTCAGACATGTAGTGAGCTGAGACTTTCAAAGTGCTCCCTCATGGAGTGGGCTTCGATATTTGGAGCCACTGTAAATATGTAAAATAAACCTTTTTTTCTCTCGCTCTTACTCCCGGACGTACTCATTAGCTGAAGGATCACCGGCCTAAACGCTACCCGAGTCCCAACAAACTGGTAGCAGCGGCGGGATAAATCCTAACCCCGAGCCGCAACAATATATATATATATATATATATATATATATATATATATATATATATATGTGTGTGTGTGTGTGTGAACGAGAAGAGAAGGAGCCGAGGGGCCCAATTATTATTAATCATATCATAAGAAGCCAACAAACAATGACACCAAGGACAACATAGAGGAAATACGGGTACTTACTAATTCAATTAAAGAAATGATAAATTAATGGAAATCAAAATGGATGAAAAAACAACTGTCCGCAGGTGGGGAACGATCCCACGTCTTCGCACTACGCGTGCGATGCTCTTACCATTGAGCTACCGCGGAGCCGTTTTCCCATCCACTTTCTGCTGGGGTATTTATGTTTTACAACTAGAACTAACCCTGGGAATGTTAGCCAGCACCACCACTCGTGCGTGCGTGCGTGCGTGCGTGCGCGCGCGCGCGCGCGTGTGTGTGTGTGTGTGTGTGTGTGTGTGTGTGTGTGTGTGTGTGTGTGTGTGTGTGTGTGTGTGTGTGTGTGTGTGCGCGCGCGTGTGTGTGTGTGTGTGTGTGTGTGTGTGTGTGTGTGTGTGTGTGTGTGTGTGTGTGTGTGTGTGTGTGTGTGTGTGTGTGTGTGTGTGTGTGTGTGCGTGTGTGCGTGTGTGTGTGTGTGCGTGTGTGTGTGTGAATCAGATCGTTGGCGGTTTGCCCTCTTCCCACTCGAAAAATAGTTGGTACGCCACTGTTGACAGCGCATATCTAGAAACCGGTGCCATCCTCAGAATTCGTTCCAAGTCATGATATGCCTTGCAAATCCGCTAGCTACAACTCGCAAATTGCAATATGTGCTGTAAATTAATGAGCCAAAAGACTTAACAAGTGATATTTTGTCAATCAATTACGCGTCGTGGGAGTCGCTCTTTAGCGCCTTATCCATCCGCGTCGAACCCTTATGAACTGTGATCAAAGGTACACCGGCGGCGGCTGCGAATGGCGCGGCCCCGCGGACCCTATTTTGAAAGCGATCTGCGATGGGGACAGAATACAGCGAGTGCTGATAGCTTCGTGTGCGCTGTGCTCTCGCCGTTTAGTTCGCGTTGAAGCGAGACGCGCAGGCCCTATCTTGAAAGCGATGGGGACGACGCTTAGTTCGCGTTGAAGCGAGAGGCAGCACGAGAGTGATATCGCTCTCTGCTGCAGGCCTAACCTTGAAAGCGATCGTCTTACGTGACGGACGAGCGGGCGGGCGGACGGACGGGTTTTTTCGTTGGGTACATGCATAGAAATGCTTATATACGCATCTAAAGAGTATATGGCGGGGCCGCTTATACATACAGCCTAGAGGTCCCTCAAAAGTCCCTAGTTCCCTATGTGAGGAACCACATCGTTCTCCCTGCTGTAAGCTGGGCCCCTTCTTTTGTTCGGTGTGCGAAGAGGTTTCTCTGCTTCACAACCTGCCACAGCATGAGCTGGTGTATGACAGTTAAAGTTGAGAATCGGCTTCTTAGCTTCGCAAGCTTTCTTTTTTGTACTGCCCTAAGCTCCGATTCCTCCGCCGTTTTGTCTTGAGCGTTTTCTCCGACGGGCGCCTGCATCACGCGATCGCGCGCGCTTTCTAATCGCGTGGCGCGTATGGCTCTTTCTTCCGCCTCAGCGATTCTTTATCCTATCCTTCAGGAATTTTGTTCTTAAGAGATCGGCGATACACGAACTCTTCCACGAGCTCAGCAGATCTAGCAATAGTATCAACGCCCGGTCTGTCCTGCACCCAAAATCTAACTTTTTCAGGCTGCCGGCGGACGAACTGCTCTAGTACGAAGTGCACTATCACTTTGTCCAGGTCGCCAACAGCTCCGGCTCCTTTCAGCCATTCTCTCATGTTGGCCAGTAACGAGTACGCAAATTCGGCGTAAGACTCGTTACTGGCTTTTTCAGGCTCCCTAAACTTTTGCCGGAATGCCTCTGCCGAACGCATGTACTAAAAATTTTAAGCAGACTGACTTGACCTTGTCGCAGTCCTCCGCATCTTCGTTCCTCATGTGAACTATTACAGCGTCTACCTTACATAGCAGCAATTAACGTCAGCAGGTGCTGCGGCGCTAATTGCCACATGCGAAAAATCCAGCTTTCTCGCGTGTGCGCTTGAAGTTTACTATAGGAAGAGACCTATGTCCTCTCTGACCTTGTAAGGCTGCATCAGGTCCTTCATCTTGGGCGATTTGCGCTCTCCTTCGATTGTCATTGGGCTAGCTCTTCTTGCATTTTGATCCCTCTTTAGCTCATGCTCAAGGCGCTTCATTTCAAGCCCTTGCTCTCTCGAGCTTCACGTGCTATAAGCGTTGCTCTCTTCACGTTCTAAGCACTCGCGCTCCCCAAGCTCCCTTTTTCTCTTGAGATCATGCGCTACGCCAACCCTCCGTTTTTTGTGCACCCAACTCATTTGTTGCGACAGGAATTTCGGGTCTCATCGTTTCCGCGAAGGGCTGCTGCAGCATTCTGGCGCGGATGAACGTTGCAATATTGACACACTTATGGTACTGGCGCCTTCTCCTATTATGCGGTTGTATCGATGGAACCACCATAATTTCAAATCAATAATGGTGGGGTTGTGCCACCTACCCTCTTCCCTATGTATTACCGGAGAGAAGTAGAAGTGGAGAGAAGTAGGAGTGGCGCCAGTGACGCCCTCTCGCGAGTGACCTTGCGGGCGGGACGCCACTCGCTTTGGCTCGCTGTGTGCGTGCTAGTAACGAAATACGTGCGCGAGCCGTGCTTTCTGAAAGATTGCGTAGGGGAATGCCTGCCAATGGGAACGAAAACCAGAAAAAAAATTACGGGGGTTGCTTAGAACTTCCTAAGAATATGAAAGCGAAAGGCGAGTTGGACCCATAGCGATGCGGAATGAAGCTCTGAGCCCATGCGGCGACGTATACAAGGCGCGCGAGCGCGCTGCGAGCGTGCTGCCGCCGTTTCCAGTATGGAGGAAGGAAAAAAACTATGGTTTCCAGAACGTTCTACGGGCGCCGCCGCTGACATTTTCCTCCTCCTCCCCAGCGCCGCCACCGCGCTTGCCCTCAACGCCCCTACTGCGCTGCAGCCGACATTTCCCTCCTCCTCCCCAGCGCCGCTGTTGCCCTTTCCCTTAACGACCTCCGGCGTTAAGCGCGTATGGGAACGCTAGCACAGACTTGCATTTTCGACGTAAGCGCTGGCCCCATTACTCCTTTCCAGATTTCACGCACCGCCTCACTGAAGCCCTAAACTCGTCTATGCTGCATTATTGCTGCATTCCGCTTCCCTTTTATTTTACGATGAGCGGCGTCGGAAGCAGCTGTGGAAGAAGACGATGAACGCGCGAGGCGAACTCGCTCACTTTTTCTGTACCTCACAGCGACCTTGAAACATAGAGATTTAAGGCTATTGCAAAAAAAAAAAAAGCACGAGTAGATATTTTTGCAACACATTTTTCTATGAATTACTTTGATACTGCCCTCTCGGTTCTCCGCAACAGCGGCTCAGAAAATAGCATTGGGAGATCGGAAGATCATTGGGAGCCAACATCCTCTGAAGCCACCCCTCCCACTCTCCGGGGCCTTGTGCGCGGTGCCTTTTGGGTAGGATGGACCGACATGGCTGCCGGACCATTCGTGATTGTTTGGTACGTGGTAACGATTAGTGGCGCCTGCCGTCAAAGGCATGTAGGCATATAACGCGTTAGTTTCTGCTACCGCAGGCGTCGTTCTTCGCTTCAAATGCGTTGCCTTGAAACGCGGAGAAAGGCTGGGGAACCAGACCCATGACGACATAATTTTCAAAGCATCACTTGCGCTTATCACCGCAGTTATTCAGCGCTCTCACCTCGAAACCCGTCCAGAGTATGCCCGAGCGTGGTCTATTGCTTCGTCAAATCAGCTGTTGTGTAAGGTAAACTGCGGTGCGTATTTTCTTGCTAAGTTTTGTTCCGCTGTCTTGCAGCAATTTAGGATGAGACGAGATGTTTCGCGGTATAGTTATTTCTCGCGTTTACTTAGTAAAAGATTCTGCCGTGCGTCTTTCGTTGTGAAATAAATACAGCATTAGCCCGCACTCTACACGCTGAAGCCGTCGCCCATCCTTGAGATTTACGCGCACTATTTGGTAAGATTGTGTGGTGCGACGTCGTTACGCTGTTGAGACGCACCTATTGAGTTCTCGCCGGTCTTTTAAAAGGCAGAAGGCATTGAGCAGAACGACAGCGTCGACTGGGACCGTCTGCCTTAACAATGGGCCGGCACAGCCTTAAATATGGTCGGGATCCCCGGCTCGATCGCCAGTCCATCGTTGGGCACAAGATGGGCCGAATTTTTTTCACACGGCTTAGCAGTCGCTGCGGACCCTGGACGCTCGCTTGATCGCCTGCACATGTTTGCGGGGGCGAAAGACATCATTGTTTCCCAGAAGATGCCCCCAAATGCGACGAATCGCCGTCGGAAGGGCGGCTTGGTTGCCTTCATACGTATGCAGGGCGAAAGGTTTCCTCGTTTCCCTAAAACCGCCCCAGGCGGCACTCGCGGGTTGTTGGGCACAATTGAGGTTAATTACCCGACGCCTTCGTTAAATCGCTACAGCCTTGGCGCCTGCCTGCTGCTTAAGCGGCGAGCCGCGTGGTGGTTCGCTGCGTTACCTGACTGACATAACACAGATTCGACTGCTTCACACACACTTGAATTCCTTCACTCAACCTCGGCGTGCGTTTGCCACGCCTACTATGTGCACATATTTCGAACTGTGCAGCAGACGCAACCAAAGCGAGCCGACTAAATCTACCGCTTGCCTATCACGTGAGGGCCTATTTCCCACCATCCCATTCCACTAAATTTTATTGACCCTTTTCGCGGCTGCCATGTTTGATCACGTGGTGACGCGTCCATTGCTTGCCTCAATTGCCTCCTTGTTTACAATGAAAGTGTATGACGCCGGCGCGGCTTAAAAAACCTGTTTTGTGAGATATCGTAAACGGTGACTGGGTGAACGACACGAAGCTTTGATCATAGCTTCAGAGGACATGCAAAAGCGCTTTCGGAGCTGATTAAACCTATGTTCAAACGGCGCAAGCAGTGTATATTGTGAATGTTCTAAAAGCGGGGCTAAATATGTACTTCAAGCTATCCAAACATTCCGCTCAGGAATTGAATCAGGATTAGTGTGTTTTGCTCTTTGTACTTTATTTGGCACATATTTTGAAGCAGCGGCTAGTCAGTTTCTGACACAGTGGAGTTCCTCGGTGCGGCCACTATCTGATTATTTTCTGCCTAATCGCTCGCGGGTGTGCTCAGTTCCGCTAGATTTGTTCTTGCTGCTTGAAACGTAGCTGTTCTGCACATTGCAATACCTTGTAGCAAATGCGTATTATCGCGAGTAACTCGCTTACTCTTGTGGACCTTCAAGAAACATTTAGCTTCGACCATTCGTGCGCTATCGATGTAGTATCGTCACTTATTGTGCGTATATAGTGCGCATATATTTAAGTGTGCGCCCATTCACTTATTTTTGACACGTTTGGCGAAAGAGTGGATTTAAGTTTCCGTGCTGGTTGGGGCAGATGTGTGTAAATACTGAGCGCGAAACCTACTATGACAGGAGGCGGCGCTACTCCCGTTGTCATTTGTTTAAAGAGCAGTACTGACTCTTGCCGACGTACCGGGGCTGAAGCCCTTTCTTTGAAGGTTAGCAATACAACGCAGGCGGATGAGCAAATTTGTGTATCCTCGAGGAGAGCCGTACATCTACAATTGCAGCAGCGGTCCGCGAACTTGGCCCCACATATTCATTACATTCCTTAATATGCCAATCACTATTTTTGCAGCCAACTACTGCATACGTCTTAAATACACAGGAATCAAACCAGAGTGAATAGAGCACAGTGCGTCAGCGAAAACTCAGTAGCATTTCCGACAGCTGATCGCACAGATGCAAGGTAGAAGCGGTAATGGTTTCCTATTCGTGCGCGGTCGCTGAGGAGAGGTATGGCGCGCCGCCGTAAGCGCCATCTCGTTTCTCTAAAACAAATTGCTCCGCGAAAGGGTCAATATGACAAGGCTTCAAGATTGTCACGTGACGCTCCCTCCTAGTTTTTTTTTCCTTCCTCCATGACAACAGCCTCAGCAAACCTCCGCTTATGCAGCACTGTTTCCATATACTGTATGGGTGGCGTCATCGGTGAACAAACGACGCGCGCTACTGTGGCGCCATCTCGTAGCCATCGTCGCCGCAGAGCGCGTCTTGCGTGGCACTACGCTTTTCTTCTCACGCTTTCGCCATACCCTCCTCTTCCGCCTCATGGTTCTGGTGCACCCTCCTCCTCCGCTTACATTTTTACGCTGTTCGCTATCGCAGTCTTTCACCTCCCGCTGCGCTCCGCGTTCATCCTTCGCTGTGCTCGGTCACTCGGTTACGAGGGACGCCGACGCTTACCGCAGGAACGGGCGCCTAAGAGCAGCGCTCTAAAACGTTTTGTGGTTGAGAGGAAGCTTTAACTTGGGACCAACTCCGATTTCCCCATTGTAGAACGCAGGAATGGTTTAATGCGACTACCGCTGGACCGATCTGAATGAAATTTGTTGCAGGAGAGAGAACGTTAAACTCCAGGAAGCAGAATTTTGACTGAGGACTTCGTATTCTTTTAACGAGAATTGGCGAAAATTGGAAAGATAAAAGAAGCCCGAAGTTAACCAATCCGTAACTCTGCACCAAAAAAAGATACAGCAATTCCGTAAATTGCATCTCTTAAAGCATCCCAAGCAGACAAATTTCATTTATGTACAGCTTGCATGAAATTGTTATAGTCTACGATGGTTCTGCAAAAGTCCTACTCACAAATTAGTGGTATACTTCGGAGCACTGTATATTCCGTCCCTTTCGTACACTTTAGATGCATTATTAGGTGCATTTTACAAAATCGGGACATTTTATTGCGATAGCAATTATATGGACACTGGATGCGCATTTCTGCCGTCGCCGTGAGGTTCCGTACAAAGTCCAACGGTGACTAAGTCGACGCTGCGCGCCGTATGTTGCATGTGCGAGAAAGCGGGCAAGGGGAGCCGATGATCACGGCTAAATCGGGCGCGCGAAAGGAAGGCAGAGGGAAAACGCGAAGTCTTGCGTCGCGCGATAGGACGTGGGGGGAGCGGAGAGGGGGCGGCGTTGTGTTCCGACACCGACTGTGCATTTCGCAACCGGGCGAAAGGGCAACTGGCGATCGCGGCTCAATCTCGCGCACGAAAAGAGGTAAGCGGGGAGGCAGCGCGGCTTATACTTCGCCAGAAACTGGGTACATTGCACGGCCGCGCGCGCGGTCGCCCGCGCCGTGTCTTGAAAGCGATCTGTAAACGGCTAATACCTTTGTGCGCGCTGTTTTCGCCGCTCAGTTTCCGTTGAAGCGATAGACAGCATGAAGGTCACTTCGCTCGCTGCTGACACCGCGCTTGCTCACGCCAGCGTTTTGACAGCGAGTGTCCGCGGTCATCGAGTGTGATGTGTTCATGTTTGCTTG
The DNA here is from genome assembly GCF_013339745.2 of Dermacentor silvarum. NCBI lineage: Eukaryota > Metazoa > Arthropoda > Arachnida > Ixodida > Ixodidae > Dermacentor > Dermacentor silvarum. The sequence goes on along the minus strand of NC_051154.1, from coordinate 76,602,318 downwards.
TGCGCGCTGACACCATACTTGGTAATTCAGTTGGTAAGCGAATGTTTGCAAGTTTATACACAGTCGATAAAACTATAGTCGGGTACAACTTTAGAAGGCAGCGGCATTTGCCCCCTCAAAGGCGGACGCATACGAGCCTCCACCAATGGGCGCGCACTAAAGACTTGCGTCATGAGCCGGACGGCCGGTGTCCCTGCCGACGGAGAGCATATATAGGAGCCCGCGCTTCAAGGCGGGGCGAGTCGCGTCAGCGGGACTATTTATTTAGTCGCGGAGGAAATCGACTGCTGCGCTTCGGTCATCTGGGCGGGGCCTCTCCTGTCTTCTTAAGTTGTACCCGACTATACTAACCTTCTACTAATTGCTATCGCAATCGATGCTTCGCCTTTCGGGCGAAACTGCGGCTTTTTATTTATTCATTTGCGCAGTCGCGGCGACTGAGCGGCACTGCATCGCACAGACGCAGCTTGGTTTCACATGCTCCGTTTTGGCACGACGCGTGCCGCTAGGGTGTCGCTGTGATGCAGTGTTGCTTGCGGAAAACGCCCGGGAGCCGCAGGTTTCGGCGGTCTTCAAGCGCTGCACCTTGCCCCACATTTCCATGTTTTGGCGCGCTTGAGGTGCGGGTTTCATAGGTGTATTACGTTGGTGCGGCACTTTAGCGCTTGCAAACCTTACAGAAAATAAAGATACTGTGTCGAACTCCTAATACAACTTTATATTCACATTTATGTCTCTTTTAGCTCATTATAGGCGACATCTTAGGTTCTACATGGAGCTACGTGACCCAGCGCGCGGAAATTTGAGCTTGGCGGCGCGCACGAAACCGTCAATCATATAGGATCGATGGTCTATGGGCGCGGTCCCGAAAGAGTTAAGAAGTCTTGGTAAGTACACGCACACAAAATTAGCCATATGGAAGCAAAGGAACGGGTTAGTTCGTATTTCCACGATTTGGGCTTGAAGCACACGTGAACGTCTGCCAACGGCTCTTCGAATGCCGCAAGGCGTTCGGGTGCCGTCTCGGTCACCCGGATGCAAGACCTATGGACGGGTTTCAAAGGAGCTCATGTCACTTTTCGCCACTAGGCATTTAAGTAGAAAGGTGGCAGCCTTTGTAGAGCTCGGGGTAGTTGACCTTTCAACTGAAGAAACAAGACCAAACAAAAATACTAACACGCTAGCTCGGAGTTGCCCCAGGTTTCCTTTGCGCTGTATAATGTTGACGTGCATGACCTCCTGCCACCAGTGCTAGTACCTCGAAACAGTTTAGGGTATATATACTTCGTATTCAAGCATGCTTTTAACTGCTTGGTTTTGGCCGGGCGGTTGAAGCGAGTGACAGACAGACACAAAGTTTTTCGCGTTTAGGTAGCCCAAGAAAGACTATTGTCTTTAAAAATTAAGCTAGTTCGACGCTTGTGAAATCTGATGAAATAGCACAGCTCTGCAAGCATGGGTGTATAGCGTAGTGGGTATAAAGCTCGCCTTCGGACCGCGAGTACCCGGGCTCAAATACCGCCTCTCTCTCTACCTGTGTTTGTTTCTCTCCCTTTCTTTAAATGTCTCTCGCTCTCATTTTCTCTATCTCTCGCCCGTAGCAAGTTCTGTTACAATCGTTGGTACAACGCAATCATATGGTTCCCATAAATGCATGTTCTACAAGCGTGGGTGTATAGCCTAGTCGTTAAGACGCTCGCCTTCGGACCGTGGGTACCCGGGTTCGGAACCCGCCTCTCCAAGAAAGTTTATTTATATTACTCTCGCTCTCTGTCCGTCCCTTTCTCTCTCTGCACCTCCTCTCCTCATGCTTGGTTTTGGCAGGGCCGTTGAATCGAGTGACAGTTTTTCGCGTTTAGGTAGCCCAAGAAAGACTATCATCTTAAAAAAAAAAAAAGTGCACCCTCGCTGTCCGAAAGTCCGTGCCTCTTGCTACTGGCTTTCCCGCAGAGTTTTGAAGTTTAGTGGCTAAGTGTGCTTTACAGGCGAAATTTCGCCAGCAGCACGAAATTACAAAATTCAGCACAACATCGCCCCAATATTCTTAGATTAGATAGAAACAGATGCCAAGAACCGCATTTGCTCCCGCACAGCCAGCAATGTATTCGATTTGATTCGAAGATTCGTATCGAACTGAATATTCTAACATTTTCAAATCAAACTGGAATATTCGCACACCCCTATTTTGCGGGCATGGCATTTGCGGACCATGTTCCTTTGTTGTTGCCTAGAGTGTACTAGAATCTATCGCCGGCCTTAAAACAATGCAACTGCTTTTGGTGGGCATTTGCTGTACCAATACAGCTTGCTCTGATTTGACCACAGGCAGACCACACAAGAACTTGCTGCTTAGCTTTTCCATGAGGCATAAAAATGAAAGTCCTTATTCTACTTATTCCACAGGAAAACTTGCATTTTTGATTTTTTAATTTTTATTTGGAGTGTGCAACACACTGTGAAGGAACAGCGGAGAAAAGGTGAATATGACATGTCAGTAATCTTAACTGCCTGCTAGTGAACATAATACCGCAATTTGTACAATTTAAATTTTCACATTTAGACAAAATATAGTTCAAAGCAGTGAGCAGTTTTTAATGAAGATGCCTCATAATTAGGCAAACCAAGTAGTTTGAGCTCAAAATTGATGCATATATGCTTCGAATGGTCTCCAATTTATCTTCAGATTTGTATGCATAACAATGTTTCATTAATGGCAGTTGATGGAAAATAATCCACGAAAGTAACGGACTTGGGCATACAGGCCCTAGATTACAGTGAGCTGTGACCTCTACAGAAATTGACCCTGTGTACCATCTCTCAGGTAATGCACATACTATTTGGTCCACCAAGCCAACTCTTTGTGAACAAGTGGTGATCACTTTGCAACAAGTGTCACTGCATCAATAGCATGTTTCAGCCTGAGAAGGGAGCCTAGAAAAATGAGCAACATTGATGCACACCTGCTGACATAAATATCGCCAAGTGAACTCAGAGTGAGACAACCACCATCCACCTTTTGACACAAGCAAAATTTTTCACGCCACCAAAAAACTCAATATGAAGAAACCAGAATGGATAGCTGAATACCAATGACCACACACAATGGACAACATTGGCTACTTCATGATAAATATCACTCAGAATAATAAATATGGTTGCAGATAGATCATTTTTGCACTATAATACTACTAAACAAGACTGTTTCACGCAGAGTGCAATTTTAAGGCTAACAAATTCAAAATAGTTCAGCACATATAACAACTATTAAAAAGACGGTGACACAACTTAAGTGGGGAGACGTGCATTGACAGATTGATTTAGCACAGTCTACTATTTGTTCCCATAAGAAAACTTTATATATGCTCGCATTAAAGTTTTTCTTCTTTCTGGGGTTTTACGTGCCAAAACCAGTTCTGATTATGAGGCACACCGTAGTGGAGGGCTCCGGATTAATTTTGACCACCTGGGGTTCTTTAACGTGCACTACAACGCAAGCACACGGGCGTTTTTGCATTTCGCCTCCATCGAAATGCGGCCGCCACAGCAGGGACCTCGTGCTCAGCAGCGCAACGCCTTAGCTGACTGAGCCACCCCGGCGGGTCACATCAAAGTTTTACACTGCAGAAAACACCTTTTTTTTTTTTTTTGACAGACAACAACATGCACAAGTCTTCACAATATCCATATGTCTGCATCATCAAATAAATATCCTGGCTCCTCAGTGCATAAGTGAACATCACAAACGTTCAGCCAACAATCACATTAAGGTATTTAAGCCAAATTATGCCATTTTTCGTTTGCACAACATGGAAGCTCTGCCCAAAAGAAGAGTAAGAAAAAAAAAAGAGAGAGTTGTATGTCTCTGCATTTTTTGTTTCCTACTTTGGCACTGTCCTTGTTCTAAAGTGCACCTCACCCCCCCCCCCCCCCCGCCCTTTATTATTTTTTGGACATGCATAACAACCCACCACATAATCACATTGCATGATCATTAAGGGATCACTGACACAAAACTTCTGTCTTGCTTTTAGCTTCCTTTGCCTCTTCTCACACGTTGTGGGTGCATATTGTCAAGAATGACTGGGCCACTGGGTATGTGCCCATTCTTGGTCAATCCCCCAAAATTGGTATATGTCACTATGACACAAGGGGCATAGAAGCCTTTGTATTAAGATATGTATCATACTTTGCTGTGCATACACCTCTGGTCAATCTTTCCTCAACAAGCATCATACACTACTTTTTTCCTCATGGCACAGACAGCCAACAGCTAAGAGTGATAAAACTGTGCCCAGGCATTCTGTGACTGCTGCTACAACTCAAAACAAGCTCTGAGTCATTTAGACTCAAACAGCATTGGACCTGCGAGTTGTTTTTTTTTTTTTTTGCTTTATTAGATAGCTGCCAACTCCACATTCATGTTATCACTTCAATTCTTTAGGTACACGACAAATCACTAATTACACCACCTTTTCATACAGCCAAACTAAAATGCACATTAAGTGGACCATGGCTTTGGATGTGTCAGCAGCACCCCTCCATACATCGCAGGAACTGGAGGTGGTGGCCAGATACAGTCACAAATTGCTGACGCATGAGCTGGTCAGCCTGACGCAGTGGTCGAAAGCCACATTGTGATCGTCTTGCCAAAAGTTGAACGCATTAGGCACTTAATATGATAATAGGGGAGATAAAATGAAAAGTGACAGCAGAGGACGAGGCTTATCTCGTGTTGAATGCAGAAAAGCACAGAGTTGAGGAGGGAAGAATGGCCTATGTAGTGTGTGCCCAGTTTTTGGCAACATGGACATGATGTGGCTGCGACCGCTGCAAAAGGCCAACTGATGCACACATCAGTGGCTTGTGATACCACTTGACAACCACCCCTGTTTCTGCGACACAGAAGGAGTCCTGCTCAATACATCCTGCATCACAGAGTCTCACTCCACTTAGCATGCATTTTAAACTGGTCGCATTGAAAGACGACATAGTTAATGATTTGATGCAAATCCTAGAAATTAAGGCTCCATATTGTAGTTAAAAGGTCAGCAACAATTAAAAAAAGAATGGAAAAAAATTTTCCTGTGTCAGCACTCTTAAAATTTTAGCTAAATATTAATCCTTTTAAACACTGCAGAGAAGCTACAGCTTTGCTGAAAAGGCAGCTCTTAATGAAGACAAGCGCTTATCTACATCCTTTTTGTGTCCCTTGTCTGGTTTCGCATTGTTTACCAAGAACATTTGCTAAAAAAATTAACTTGCCGCTTCAAATTTCACACGACTCTTTGTAGCCTCCCTCCTGGTGGCTACAATGATGTAGCCTCCAGTGGCTACAGAAATGGCTGCTATTCAATGGGCTCCTTCAATAGCATAAATCGTGAAAGCCATACTAAGCACATCAGTGGAAAAGGATAACTGAGTGAACATCGTGAGCGATGTGTCTAGTAACCAGTTTAGGCACATAATAAAAAATTGTGGCATGAAGACGTGCCCCTGCTCATGAATACTATGAGTATTGTTCCACATCAGAAAAGTACACACATCCAAGAGTACATAGTTTAACAGCAACTTGTGATGTTTTTATAACTCTGCTGATGCAGAATAGTTTTGAAACATCACCAATGAAGATTGGCGATGTGGTGCTTCACAGCCAAAATATTTTAAAACTTCATTAAACATTTTTGTGGGGTCTCTTTAGGTTATGTACCAAGCAGCCATCATGAACAAGTCCTGCTTTACTTTGCTTACTCCCATCTTGCAGCACACCTACAGGTCTAATTAAGAACATTTGTTTAAAATTGATAAATTGAAGTAAGGCATACTGATGCAAAATTCATCAAAAATTAAATGAAAGCATTGGATGAGGTATGCTAAGTTTAAGTTTCTTTTTACCATGTTGCTTTTGAGATTAACCACATGAGAAAAACATCCAGCAGCTTTCTAGAAGCTTAATATGTTAGATTTCCACACACTTGCCGCACTTCTTTTAAGCTGAACTTCTGGTAAGATGAATGGATTTCCTATGTAGTATTATAATGTTCTGCAAGAGAGTCTAGTCTAGTGCACTTCATGTAACAAGCCAACAAGTTAGCTGAATCTTTTGTACAGATAGATATCTCGCAGCACGAACTGTACTACGCCTACATTCCTTCATATAATTGTTTAGACATATCAGCTGCATATATACATATATATATAGTTATAGTACATGCCACTTGACGGCTGCACAAGCAGCACTAGAGCTATTCTGCGGTCCTGAAAGCCTATCTTCAGAGGTGTCAAGAAGGCTGTCAGCCCTCTCCAACTTCATCTTCGCTCAGCAAGTCAGCTGCCTGCTCGCCTCGGCTGTTCAGATGGTGCAGGCTGTGAAGCTTGTGCGGCACAGTGTTCTTCAGCCTACAAAACAGACACAAATGCTATGGTCGAATCATATTGTTAAGAGGTAGTGATAAAGCTCAGGTAGTGATGGTACTAAGAGAATGAATGGAAACCACAAAACTAATTATTGGCTGAAGTTGTGCAGAAGAAGCTAAGAAACAGCATGGTGACAACATAAGTGGCAAGCACAGTTGGAAATTATTGAATCGAATCATACTGCTAGAGTTCGGCTGTTATTTATACATTTGTCATTGATATTTTAGACCAGTAAGTTGCGTTTGCATCAATTCGAGGATGTACTGCTCAAAGATTTATAAAAGTTGGATCACGTGATATTGCTTTGCAGCGGCTAAGGACCATATTATTCCCACTATTTAAGAGGTTTATTTTACATTACTGTCCGCAAATGTCACTTGTCATTGAATAGCACTGAATGTCATATATTAGCAGCAAAAATGGTTTCTCAGGGCCTTCTATGCATTTTAATGTGCTCACCATAGGATATATCCACTTAAGGCCTGAATTTGCACTTGCTTTGGTTACATTGTTTGTTTAGAAATGCAGTGACAAGCCTTGTTCTGCGCAAAAGTAAACAGGTAAGAGTTTTTCTTGCCACACTGAGTGGGTTAAACATGCCTCCTCAGAATTTTGCTATCAGTAAGTTAACATATTGTCAATGATTGACAGCGTTCAAGAAGCGGCCGGGTTACAGTTGGTGATGGCGTTTGCCGCATAGAAAAGTTATTTTAAAAATTACATCACGTGTTTTTTACCAGCAGCAGAAATAATGAAGGTCTTGCGTACGATAAAGCAAGAACAGCAGATAATGTTAGGTAATTTACACAGTAGAAAACGAAAATGTGACCATTCCCCACCTCAATTCGGAGTTTAGCACATTTTTGTTTCCTTTTGATTTTTTTTTTGGGGGTGGTTATTATAAAAGCAGAAAATGCGATTGAGACACGATTACGGCACGGTACATTAATTATGCAGTAAACTAATAAAAAATGCACTGATGCCAAAGGCCTTGCATTGTATGGGAGATACAATTTAACAAGGCCATTACAGACAAGGCAGGTAGACATTTAGCCAGCAACTACTATATTGCTGGTCAGTAATGAAGGTAGCTGCACCGTAAAGCTATGCAGATAATAAAGCCACATTTTGTGGTATGTAGACAGCCAACGATCTAACTGAACCGAAGGGAGCACTACAGATGTGTGTACACGTTGTCCCTGAAAAAGTAAAAAATTAAACTTACCAGTAAATTCTGCTCTCATGCTCAAACCAACTAATGACTGGCAGCATTTTGTTGCTTATCTCGTTTCACGTCATGGAACTTGTGATTTCATAAATATACTACTATATATAATTTTTTTTAATTTGCCAACAATATTTAACGGCTATTGAGCTTTACTAGCGAAATGTATATAAAGCAAAGCCTGACCCAAGTTGGCATGGAGAAATACTAGATATCCTCATGCAGCAATAAAACCTTGAAGCCAAAAGAAAAAACAAGCTTTCTTGCATGAAAGTCCTGCTGCAGAACAACGAAAAATGAAGCACATCCAACAGCCCCAAAGCAGATGCTCTGGCATGTGATCCAACTTTTCACTTCATCTAGGCGCTGGCAGCAGGCAGCACCACACTATGTCGTCATACCCAATTTTGAAGGCCACTAAGGGAGGCTCAAGATGACAAGCAGAGTCATCCATGGCTCATTTATTACACTGTGTTACTTCAACTATTGAATGCATTAGGTGAGTGAAATGCAGCTCACTCTGCTGAGCGATATGTACCTTCTGCCTTCTGGCTAAGCTCAGCTGCAAGCTGTTAAAAGGCCCCTAAACCACCCAGAGGTCGAAATTTAGTTGTGGTGTTGCAGTTGTGCACGAGTCTACAACGAACACGTAGCCGCGAGAATTTTTCGAAATGGTACCGTAATAGCGGAGTTACACGCGTTTGATGATCGAAAAATGGCCCTCGCTCGTTTCGCTCTTTCCTTCGCTACGGCTGGTCTCTCCTCCTCGCCGATTCCTGCTCCAAATGTCACGTGACATACGTCATCGCCAACGCGCTTCTCAAAACACTGCCTACTTCTGGTTAAGCCATGTCCACGCAAGCCCACGACCTGCGCAAGCCATGCTAGCGGCACATATGCGGACACGATACAGCCTCCAGTCTGCCGCGCGAGAGGTGTCCAAAGTAGACGACAGTTCGGCCGGCGCCCCACCCGCTGCACGACTAACGGGCCAATCGACGACCGCGAAGCGGCGCGCCTCTGCCATCGGCAACGAAAACATCGGCTGCAGCTGAGTGCACGGCTACCGACGGGAGACGACCGGCTCGGCTGTGGTCGCATCGTAGCCGACGGTGCCGCTAATATGAACGTATTTTTCTTCTTTGTGTACAATTATTGCAAAGAGCGATAACAACGATAATAAAATATTGCGGCTTGTGAGCGTCGGTAATTCATTTCGAAGCGCCGTCCGCTTTAGCTTTGAAGGGAACCGGAAAAGGCCTAGCGACGATATCGGCACCGTCGAGCAATCAGCGGTGGTGAGGCTGCCGCACAAATGAGTGCCGGTCTCATCCTCTCTATGCACGGCAAGGAAATCTCGTCGCTTGCGAGCAAAACCGCTGTCGAACGGCGGCCCGCGAATGCCAAACGGCGTGCGGCGAGTTAGCGTGCCGGTAACGTGGACGTGAACTCGGCGCTTCTCGGCTACCCGCTGTTGCTGCGGTGCCGGCGCGTGTTATGCGAAGCGTGCCGCTATAGACCCTGTGTTGCGCGCACGTCTGGAAAGGCCAACACTGTCGCACTATGTTCGCGCAGCTAATGAGACCGCTAAGCATGACTGTGTTGGAACACGAGCGATTTTGCACTTGCGTTGCGGGCTGTAATTACCGATGCGCAAGCGCGCACAAGCAAGCAACACGGCGAGGACAAGCAGGGAGCGCGTGTACCTGCTAGCAGACAAACCGGAAGTCGTAGGTTCTTGTTCGACCAATGGACATCGTTTCCGCCGTTGACATCACCAGATTCCCCCTGCTGACATAATGACGACCGCTGGGGTTACCGGAAAGGCGAGGGGAGGAGAACGGCATTGTTTTTTTGGTTTTGTGGCGCGCCCGCGACGCTGCAGCGTTTGGCATCGTTGATCGTGACGGCATTCTGAACTCGATGCGCCTGTTTACTTGCAATGTTCAAAAAATATCTGAGGTGGTTTAGGGGCCCTTTAAGAAACACCATAAATGCACCTAAGGAAATCTCAAGTGTAAACAGATAAGCCACTAAATTTCTCACAATCACCTAGGGGAAGATACAGCTAAGCTGCGATGATTGAAGCTTGAACACTTCATAAATGTCATTGGTCCATAAAACCATCAAAAGTCTGCTTTTGGAACTTCATGCAATTACAACTTCATGCAAGGACCATAGTTTTAATAAATGTAGGTCTTTCAGAAGAAGTGGCCCGTATTTTGCCTAAAACATGAATGACAAGACATTCATTCAAGCTTCCGCTTAATAAATTCAAGTCATGCATCACTGCTAAGGGTGATTCCACACATAGTGCACCATACGTTAGGTTTCACAGCAGACAGTTCGCTTAATAGTGGTATATAAATAGGTGAATAAACACAATTTGACAATTTTATACTTTGTTTATTTGCTTCCAACATAACTGGATTCCAGATAACTTACAGCCCATTTTGTGGGTTTCAGACTCGTTTAGGCACATGTTTCTCGATAGTAATTGTTGCCCTCCTAACGACGTGTTCATAAGAGCCAATTGTGTGCGAGGTGCTGGCGATATTTATTACAACAGCTGCTACCAGAGCGGTGCCATGCATTCTGTTTAGGTCAGGTTATTTTTGTGTACCACGGAAGGTGTCAGCTCAAACTATTTCATTTTAGTGGAAATGAATGCATACTCTTGTGAGTGTCACTCCACGCTGCAGCTCACTACCCAGCATGTCGATTCACGATGCCATCTCGAGTCAGGACTGCTACTTGAGAGGACTGATACGGCAACATGTTTATTCTAGAATTTTGTTTAACTTTACAGATACAAATTTTGGTGCCATTAACGAACTCCACAGCCATAAGCCAACCACATGTGTGCTATTACCTCGTGCCTCAAAACTGTTCACACGAGCAACGACGGAGTCACCAGCCATTTTCTAAATTTCATAAATATAAATTGGAGTTTTCGACGCCAGCAAAATGGCACATTGGGTACTCAAACAGTGCATTCTACAACAATATTCCAAAACGGAAGTTCACTTGTGTCTCTTCATTGGGTCAAGATTTCTTTTAAATGAAATTGAAAGTCAAGCTTAACATATGGTGTACTTAACATGGAATGGTGCCCTAAGTGAAAACAGCAGGCAAGTTAGTAAAACAGGGCATAAAAATGAAAGGACAGAAAGAAGAGCTTGGATGTTAGTGCCAGTACCTTGACAGTGTCCAAGTGAATCGATGCAACCAAGCATTCTTGTTCGCTTTAGAAAGTAAAGGAAAAGAAAGAAAAGTACAGCCAGGGAAAACCACTCAGCAGCACTTCGTATAACAACAGAAGCCCATGATGAAAAAGTGTGGTCTTATCACTTGCACAACACACAGTCACACATCATTTGGTAAAGCATACTCTGCAAATAAGATGAACTCAGAGTCTCGAACTGCTTCCTCTGTGCCCTTCAAACACCTGCACTACTATACTTTACAGAACTGGCATTTTAACTAGCATACTGTGACATACTGTCCCTAATACTATGGTCATTTTGTATGTGCAGCACCTCCTTATATACATGAACACAGCTTGTAGTGTTATTGCTTTGACTGATATGTACATAACTGAAAAGTTCAGATCTCTCAGTACACTAAAACTTATCATAAGAAGCCAACAAGCAATGACACCAAGCACAGTATAGGGGAAATTATTTGGTTTTTAATATAAGTGAAGAAATTATAAACATATGGAAATGAAAGTGGATGAGAAAACAACTGGCCGCAGGTGGGATACGAACCCACATCGTCGCATTACATGTGCGATGCTCTTACAGACTGAGCTACTGCGGCGACATTTTCCCATCCACTTTCTGGGGTATTTATATGTATTTACTAGAACTAACCCTGGGAGTGTTAGCCAGTGCCACGACTCACAGCCATGGCAGTGGATGTATAACATCCTATCTACTGCAGGCGTTGCATAGTAATGTGAAGACATGGGTTTGTATCCCACCTGCGGCAAAGTTTGCCACCGTGGACCTCAAAACATTTTGGTTAGGGACAGCTGAAATGTTTCCCTTGCTCTACGAAAAGCCTGTAAGATTGTTGTTACAGTTTTCGACAACATATGCATGTGAACGTGCATTTTCAAGACTTGCTTACTTCAGAAGCAAGTATTGCAATTGGCATAACATCCGTGCAGACATGCAGCTATGTTTAAGTTCAACCATGCCACAAATTGACGAGCGAGCAAAAGCAAATTAAGTAGGGTTTTTTTGATGTGTTACTTGTGCATGCCTATAAATAGTGTCCATGCTTATAAATACTCGCATTATTTGCTGCAGTATCGTATATGACATGTTACTTATGCAATCAATTAGCAGTGTGCATTTCACGTTGTAAATACTGCCATTCTTTGGCATGACATCGTACACACGATACCCCACAAGTTCACATTCATGGTAAGGACTTTTTTTTTCTTTCTTTCCTTTTTTTTTTTTCTGGCCTTCCAAATTTCAAGGGTCGGCCTAAATTGAGTAAATATGGTAACTTAGTGTGGCTCTTTAGTGTCCCTTTAAGGCTTGATTACTGTTTTAAGAAAATGCATGAGAACGTGTGAACAATATACTCTCAAAGGATAGCGGGCGTGACTTAAAGGAACAAAATAATTGGGTCAAATGCATTGTGAAAGATGGATGCATCACCATCTAGACTCACCTTGTCTGTAAGTGCTCCAGCTGCATCTGCAGTGTTTCAATCTGCTCCTGCAGCTCATCATTACTGCGCTGAAGTTTGCGAATACTGTTGGTGGCAGTGTCAGCCTTCAGGAGATGGAGAAGGGCAATGCAGCATGTCATAAAATGATGTATATAAAACATGACAAACAAAAAACAAAAGCTAGACATGCTGCACAAACTTGGAAAAGTTTCATGTCATGATATGGACAATAGGGTGACTACACTGCTATATATGTGGATGTTCTTGGTTAATCTGGCCACAGCAGATGTAAAATGGCACATTGGCACAAAAAAAAAAAAAAAAAAAGAGTGAACAGCTTAAAAAAATTACAAGCACGCTTTTACATTTGCATGTGCTTTCTTAGGCATCCCTTTCAGAAAGTGGGGTCACAGTTACACATGAGGGACTGGAAAAGGTCAAAAAATAGTTCTCTTGTTCACACCCTGAGGATCTTGAATGCAAAATAATTCCTCCCAAGGCAACAGCACTTAGCAAAAACAATCACATAAAGATGTTGTTGATACCAAAAGTAGCAAAACGTGATTTCTACAAGATGATCCTACATAGTTTCACTGGTGGTAGTACAGCATAAGCAAGGTGTTCAAGAAGTGCAATTATTAGTCTCAAGTGTTAGCAAATATGGCTTTACAAATTAAAATGCAGAAAGAAAAATAAAAAGATAGCAATAACATAAGAACATCTGACATGTCACAAGAGCTGTAAAAAGTTAATAGATGTATCAATTTAGGATTGAAACTTGAACATGGAACAACATAACCTGACTGAAACCTTAACTTTTTTTTACTGACTTTAATTATGACTTTCAATTATGAACTAAAGTGTAACTTCACAAATTAATAAAAAAATCACACACGGGAAAAAGAAAAAAAAAAAAAGGTTAGTTTCAAGGCTACAGCACTTTGTTCCTGTCAAGTTGGTTTTTTGGCAAATGGTGACCATTGCAGTAATTCCAGACTCAATGTACAATTGACCTTAGACTCAAGTGTACATGTACACAGCAAGACTAATACTTTGGCTATAAACACAGGCCCTGTAAACAGGGTCTGTGTTTTTTCAAACCAATCAGCCAAACCAAACCCGAACTGATATTCTTAAAATGTGCCTGAACTTGAACCAAACCTGAACTGAAAAAATAAAAGCGGTTACCAGTTTGGCACGAAACGTTTCAAGCATATAGGGTGATCACAGGCGCTGAATAGATTTGCAATTTTTCTAATAACTACTCCAGTCAGCGTGCCCAACCAGCAGATTGTTAAAACTCGCGAGTTGCATTGTGTGCAGAATGGGAATAGATGACGGGTATGTGCTGGCAACTACAGTCGCCTTGGCAGAGATGCTTGCACTTCTGAACTCAGCCATGCCAATTGTGTTCCGCGGCCAAAAAGTTGTTTCAGGCGCTCTGTGGAATCACCATTTCTGGTGATGTTCCAATTTGGCCATCAGATAATCTCGTTACTATAACCAGATAAACTGTAAAACACACACGCCAGGATACACGGAGAGGATAAAAAATTATGTCCTCAAAGAAAGAAAATCAATGAGTTCAGCTGCACGGTTTACTGTAATCATAACACTGTGGTCAGCTTTTCACTGTGCAGTAACCGTGGCTGTAAACAGCATGCACAATCTGCTTTTATTACGTGTAATGATTCAACACACCGTTTGCCACCACCAGGAAAAGTATAACACTCGTGGAGTTGTAAAGATAATTTACGTGGCACAATATACATGCTTTCGACATTTTTATTAGTGCTTAGCCAGCGCAAGACTCTGCACCATTTGCAGATGTGCAAGAAAGATCATCACGGGGTTCAGCGCAAACTGTTCTTGTACATTGTTCAGAAGCATCAATGACCTCACCTTCTCCTAAAAAAGCAGAAAACTGAGCAAAATGTCAAATGCTGACTTCTTTCTTTGCTACAGATTAGAAGTTTGGAGTTGTAATTCGTGCTGTCTTCAACACCGCAGATCACATACCGGAGCTCGCTCACCACCACCAGTCCAGTATTAAATAGTACAGTAAAGCCTCGTTCGCATGTTTTGGGAAAAAAAACATGAGAAAAAATGTACTAACTGGGAAAACATACAATCCGAAGTAACTAAAAAATTGGACAGGCTCAACTTTAGTTGACATCTACATAATGCAAAGCGTTGCGCAAATTGTTGGCATTTCCAGGCGAGACGGGTGAGCAAGTATGGCAGTGAAGCTGCCACGGTGGGTGGGTGGGTGGCTACTGTTTTTCAATCGCGCATTTCTTGTTTACATGGGATCTAGCAGCCGTATCATACGTATCACACGATTGCAGTTTGGAAAAGTATTGAACATTGGTGCCAAAAGATTGTGTTTTCCAAGAACGCATGAACCGGTAACAAATAGGCAGCTCCGCTGTTAACGAGAGCTCCACTGTTAAAAAGGTATGGAGCCAGCACATCACAATGTCCATATCTATGTGGCATCCTCGAGGTCATTATCACTTTTCTTTCTCTCTCTGCAGTGAGCCGTGCAGGCTGGGAGCTGTGCGTGGCCTCCGAGATCACATTGGCACCGGAGATCACAATGGCACAGCACCAAAGATTCTTTTGTCGTTTTATTAAGACTGCATCGCACACATGGTTGTGTACAGGTTCCACGGTCCGCAAAGCCGTCTTCTTATTTCTATGTTCACAATTGTGCCCCCCATTGGGCCTCATCATCATCATCAGGCTATTTTTATGTCCACTGCTGGACGAAGGCCTCTCCCTGCGATTTCTAATTACCCCTGTCTTGCGCTGGCCGATTCTAATTTATGCCTGCAAATTTCCAAATTTCATCACCCCACCTAGTTTTCTGCCGTCCTCGACTGCGCTTCCCTTCTCTTGGGATCCATTCTGTAACTCTAATGGTCCACCGGTTATCCACCCTACGCACTACATGGCTTGCTAAGCTCTATTTTATTGTGATAGCAATTATATGGACACTCTAGGCGAAATTCTGCTGTCGTCGTCATCGTGAGGTTCCGTATAAAGTCCACGGGTAGAGTGTACTAGAATGGGGGAGTGGGTCCAGTGGACGCCTTAGCAAGTGCCGAGGGTGAAGCAAAAAACACGGAAAATGAAGCGGCGCTGCCATCGCCTTATTCTGAATAACGTTGGCTACGGCCATTTCAGCAGCGCTCATTGGCTGAGGCCAGCTCGCGGGCTGAGTAGCTGTCGTCTGCTCGACGCACCGTCATTGTTGCGTCATTTGCATTCTTCCCGCCATTATTTTTCCATTGTATTTACAATAGATTGGTGGGGAATAATCTTAGTGTTACTGCCACCGAGTATCCGCCTGTGAAAGCTCCATGTAGCTGCGGTAGGGTCTCCGACGCGACAAGCGTCCAGCCGGCGAGTGGAGCCGCTCATTCAGGAGAAAGCCATGATGTCGCCACCTCGATTTTCAATAAAAAATGCCTCGGCACAGAGCCCTTGTTGGACCCACTCCCCCAATCTAGTACACTCTACCACGGGTGATAAAACCGTCGCTGCGCACCTTATGCTGTATGTGCGAGTGAAAGCGTGCGACGGTGAGCCGGCAATCGCAGCTTACATACACAAGGGCGGAAAGCGGGAAAGAAGTCTTGTGCGCGACTAGAAGTCTTCTAGTCTCGCACAATGCTTCGGAGGGAGGGCAGGGAGGTCGAGGGGCCATGGCTTACTGCAGCCGCGCGCTCCCGCCACGCCGGAGGTCTCCGGGGGCACGGTGGGCAGGTGGAGGGGCCACGCTTTACTGTGCCCGCGCGCTCCCACCGGGCCAGAAGGCTTCGGGGAGGGGGGGGGGGGGGGGGCGTTCTGCGCCACGAGCGCCCGCCTGTGCGGCTGTATCTTGAAAGCCACCTGCGGCGCGGCAGAGTCCGCCCTCCCTGTGTTTCCGCGTCTAAGATCGCATTGATGCATGCGCCAGCACGAAGCTCAATTCGCTCGCTGCTGCTGCTGCGCTCACTCTAGCATTTTGACAGCCAGCTTCCGCGATCATCGAGTTAGATGCGTTCATGTTTGCCTGTGCGCACATGACACCATGCTTGTTAATTTAGTTAGTATGCCTATGTTTACAAATTTATACGGCTGATAAAACTACTATCCTTACTTTGTATAGCTGTCCACTAATTTGCTATCGCAATCGATGCTTCACGTTTCGAGCAAAACTGCAACTTTCTTTTTTCTCTCTTAATATCCATTAGAATATTGGCTATCCCCATTTGCTCTTTGAACCACACCGCTCTCTTCCTGTCTCTTAACGTTACGTGCAACATTTTTCATTCCATTTTTCTTTGTACGGTCCTTAACTTGTTCTCGAGCTTCGTTGTTAGCCTCCAACATTCTGCCCCATATGTTAGCACCGGCAGAAAGCAATGATTGCACACTTTTCTTTTCAGCGACAGTGGCAAGCTCCCATTAAGGATTTGGCAATGCCTGCCGTATGCACTCCAACCCATTTTTATTCTTCTCTAAATTTCCTTCTCATGATCAGGGTCCCCTGTGAGTAACTGACCTAGATAAACGTACTCCTGTACAGACTGACTGGCGATACTGAATTCTTGTTCTCTAGCTATATACTTTCTCTTGCTATATGCTTGCTACAGTTAAACCTGCTTATAACGAACCTCCATATAACGAATTCCTGGATATAACGAAGTTTTTCGATTCCCCCCCGTTACTCCATAGAAGCACATGTATTTGAGACCTCTACATAACGAAGTGGCAGCGGGAGACCCCCTCGATATAACGAATTTCCCCTTCCGACCACCTAGAGATTTCGCCCCAAATTTTGTCATTTTTGCGCGAGCAGCAACCGGAAGCACCTTCTCCGCCGCGATGGAATGCGAAGCGGGCGCACGTGTGCGTGCGTGCGTGTGCGAGACGGCCCTGCATCCCTCGACCCAGCGATCTTGCCGCCGCGGGCGTGACCTTTCCGCCTCCCTTCATTCAAATCTGATCCTGCCGCTTGCCGCAACTGGCCTAGCCCGCCAAGCCGGCACTCTCTCCTTTTCCAGCTGATGTTGCCGACGCGCTGGTACACGCTGTGGCACATCAGACTCGACAGTCAAACGCTGGCGGCGTGTGGAAGCGCCGCTGGAGAAGCGAGCGAAGTGACCTTCGTGCTGTTGTCTATCGCTTCAACGCAAACTGAGCGCCGAGAACACACAGCACGCAGAAAGCTACAAGCCGCCGACGCTGCTAGACTCTGCCCCAACGCAGATCGCATTCAAGATACGGCCTGCGCGACCGCGCGCCGCCCCACTATCGCTATTGGATAGTTCCCTCGCTCCCTCGCCGGTGCCTCGAGCGCAACGGAAGAAGGCGCGCTTCCTCCCTGCTTTTCTTGCGCGCGCAACATTTAGACGCGGTCGTCGGCTCCCCTCGCACGTTTTCACTCGCACATACAGCATACGGCGCGCGGCGACTGCGTTATCGCCCTTGGACTTTAGGGTACGGCCACGCTAGCGGCAAAAACACGCAGCAAAAACGCGCGTCAGAAACGCGCGGCAACGCGTCATGCCGCGCGCAGCAAAAGCGGCAGGAATCGGGGGTCTTGCGGCGTGCCGCGCGAAATGGGTTCTGCGGCAAATGCCGCGTGCCGCGAGATGAAGAACCAATCAAGAGCGACGAGGGTGACGTCACGGAGTCATCACAACCGGAACGCCGCCGGTCCGCGCCGGGTTTTCAATCGACGATCGCCGTCTCTCGCATGAAACAACGAGCGCTCGCGGTGTTGCTCGCCCGTTCGGAGAGCGCGGGAGATTTTATCGCGCTGCCGTGCGGCAACTTGCCGCTTGCTGCATGACGCGCGCGTTTTTTGCCGCTAACGTGGCTGTACCCTTATATACGGAATATCTATGAGCCAAAACCAATTTTAGGGCCACAACTCGTCATGGACACCATCTTTATACAGCAAATACGGATTTCAAGGGCCATACTTTTGCTGGCGGAAACCGAAAATACGTCATAGTTGTCGCACCTGGCACTTTGGGCGGCCAATGCCATCGTCAAGCCACCAAGCCAAGCGACATGAAAAGTAAAAATGGCCGCTCGGGCCGGCGCGGGGTGGCAGTTCGCAACGTATGATGCGGGAACGGTCCCACAGTTGCGACGCAACAGCAGGGTTACCAATGCATTGAGTTCTAAGGGAGCTGTGCCGGGACCGGTCGAAAACGACGTAACAGCCGGGAAAACGCAGCCCCCGGGAACCTAACAGCGAGGTTCTACTGTAACACTATACGACGCTACGACGCCATCGTGACGCTCGCTCTTCGTTTCCGATGCCTCGCGCTTGTGCGAAACGACACGCGTCCACGCATCCGGTACCTGGTGTGACATTCCGAGGATGAGTGCTTCGACGAAAACGGAAAACGGGTGCGCGTTACAATTGAGGGCGCGTTAGAACCGAGTAAATACGGTAAACGTTTATTTTTCGAATTTTCGTGCCGAACCTGCATATAACGAAATCCTCTTTATAACGAAGTTTTTCGGGAATTTGTCAATTTCGTTATATCCAGGTTTAACTGTATATACTTGCTTATACTTTCTCGTTTAAGGCCCTCAATCATTTGTTGTAATTCGTCCCCACTGTTCCTGAACAAGACAATGTCACCTGCAAACTGAAGGTTGCTGAGATATTCGCCGTTGATCCGCACTCCTAGGCCTTCCCAGTGTAATGGCTTGAATACTTCTTCTAAGCATGCAGTGAATAGCATTGGAGAGATTGTGTCTCCTTGCCTGACCCCTTACTTGATAGGTAATTTTCTACTTTTCTTGTGGAGAACCAAGGTAGCTGTTGAATCTTTGATCTTTGTAGATATTTGCGAAGATATTCACGCATGCCTCCTGTACTCCTTGATTACGCAATGTCTCTATGGCTGCTGGTATATCTACTGAATGAAATGCCATTCGGCAAATACTGCAGTAAAGAGCAATAATGGATATAACAAAATACTGGATATAAAGAATTAATTTCAGCTCCCCCTTCAACTTTGTTTTAACGAAATTCGAGTGTAACCATTTCACGTTTGCCCCTGTAACGTCATCCCAAAGCCACCGCATAGCTGGCAATGCAAGTAGCCACCACTCAGTTTAGACTTCACGGCGCCACAGTGCGACATGCTTTCAACCCCCCTCCTGCCCTGTTTCTCTTGAGCATCTTGTTTTCCTCCTAAAACTGCATCCACTCTTCACGCCCCTGCGTGACGAGTGGATGGAAGGAGTTTGGAAGGAAAGAGGGGAGAAGCCTCTGGTGGAGCGTGCAAAGCACTGGGTGTCACGCAAGCAGTGTATGCAGTGTAAGCTCTCACTTTCACCCTTGTGACGAAGATCAGACATGGCCAGGCCCTACAGTCCCGGCGACACCATCAGGAGCGAGTGACATCGACCCTGAGTGCCAAGTTTGGTCGGTTCAGTTATCCCTCCTGTTCAGTGCTTGATAGACCCTTCTCTACCCTAGATACTGCATAACGTGCATGCTGCCTGGATAAAGTATCGGCGCTGTTGCTTTCGTGCGGATGCGGTGCTGGTGTTAAGGCCAATGACAGCAAATCTTGATGTGAAAGCTGTGTACTGGCCGTGCTGCGCATCTACACTTCTGGCAATTTTTATCATGATGGGTACTCCTGTTGCAGCTGTGAAGCATCCGGTCCTTCGAAATGCTCAGTGTCCAGCATTACCTTTGACGACGGTGAGGCGAGCTGGACTTTCAGCAGTACTTTCATGTACCGTAGATAGTTAGGCATCATGTTACTTAAGGCTTCTTTACACAGAATTGAGGCCGGATCCTATTTTGCTTACGAGGCAATCTTGGCGAGCATGCCACACAGCATCAGCAAAAAGTTAGTAAAATCAAATGAACAGTTATGTCTTTGGTGTTTCTTTCTTATTAAAAAAGAGTATTTTTTTTTTCGAAAATTAGGTATCTTTAGCTTTGCACTCGATGACCGCGCTTGCATGCTCAATATATGCTCATTTTTCTTGGTGATTTGTGGACATTGTGATGCATAGAAAATAAGGTGCTTTGTAGTATGTTCGAGTCTAGTTTACTTCATATTACTTCAAAATTGTCACTTTTCACCTGTATCGCTAAACTGCAATGTGCCATTTATGAAGAAAACTTCATAATAATTCGGTTGAGATCGTGACATATTGCTTTTACATATACTGAAATCCGCATGTTTATACTTCATTTAAGACTATTTTATACGGCTTGGACATACTCAGTATGAATGATGATAAAAGCAAACGCAGGTAAGAGGTAGTGCAGGGACAGATGCATCAAGGCACCGCACCACGTGCCACATACTTAAGCAATGTTGGTGCCTAAGAAGACTGTCTTTACATGCATGCCTGCTTTAGCTGTATAACATTAAACTTCATTAATAGATATACTTGTAAAAACAAGAATTCCTGTCTTCTGCATGCCAAGGAGTCCATTTATGCATTCGGACGAAACTTCCGCAAGCGCCATGAAGACACATCGATAGAGCTATGCAGCATGTCACCACAAGGCGGGATAAAATGGACTGCGTCAATCCAGTTTGCAAACAGGTTTAAGAACCATTATTAATTATTCATCCAAATCGTAAGGAAATCGAGAGTGCATTGTACCTGAACCTGAACTGAACCAGTATTTTTTTTCCGGTTCAGCACTCCGCCTACAAATGCACCTGCCATTGAAATAAATACATTCCAGTTTTCAGAAAATGACGTACCTCATCTTCAGCAGTTGCGAGTTCTTTTTTGAGTTCATCAATACGCCCTCGAAGCTTCTTCACCTCTGCCTCGTACTGCTCCGATCGTCGCAGTGCATGAGACAATTCTGTACTTTTCTCCTGGAGAACTTTCTTCAGTTTGCTATGAGCATGCTTGAGGTCAAGTAGTTCCTAGAAAAAAGTGCAAGTCGAATTGAACAAGACTGCCAGGCTTATTCTTTGACACACTTAGTGTTCTCTTTCGCGGCCATCGGTGGGGCGGCGTTTATTCATATCAACCGACGCGGGTCGAAAATCGATTCGTTACAACCGTTCTCTAGCACGTTGCAAAGTAATGGGGCTCGGCCGGCACCACAGAAAAATTCGTATCACCCGGAAATTCGTATTAGCCATGATCGTATAATCGAGATTCCACTTAATGTATATTTTGATGGTCGTGCGGGTTTCGTTCATTTTAAGCGAAAGTTCATCTTAAGTGGGGCCGTTACAAGTGGGCTTAACTGTATTATTTATAATACGCTTCGTGCATTCACAGTGCAATGACTAATACATAAAATTAGTTAAAATATGGTGTTTAACATCACTAATCAGCAGAATGGCTTATGAACAATGCTGTGAGGGAGAGTTCCAGATTCATTTTAACCATTTGGTCTTCTTCACCGTGCACCTGAAGCACGGTAAGAACTGTTTTTGCATTCCACTCCCATCGAAATTAAGGTACCGCCACTGGGTATGGCTGATAGTTGTAGACGAAATTCTAATTAATCTTGTACATGGGATGTGAGGACCCCTTGGACCCCCTCCTCCAGTTCAAGCGCAACTTAGGCCATTCGCCCATGCGATCACTGGGGACATGCCATTCCAGCCTTATTGTGGATAGCATACATTCCCTGCAGCCACTGGTGCCCGCGCAATGCAGAGCCTGCTGCTCTCGCGCGAGCGGCTCACTTTACGCCATGCGCCATGCGTACGAACAACGCCTGATGAGAGGGCCTCTCTCGTCCTCTCTTCGGCATCTGTCTCCATAAGCATCGAAGTACACACGGCACGGCAGATTCACCTTCACACGGCAGATTCACCTTTAGACGCTCTTGGCTATCGGACGTGCGGAGCTAAGCATCTTCTTAGGCCTTAGCTAGCTGATACTGGGCAAGCTAGCCTGAACCTCTACACGTTTAGGATTACAGTGTAAATGAACGCAAATTAAGTACATTAATGTCAATGCAATGCAAATTTTTTTCCCGAAGACCAGTCATGTTTTGTTTCGGCACCCACAAAATGTCCATGTTCGGTGGTAAAATATTTGCTTTCAAAAAGTAATGAAAGTTTTGTGACTACTTTATCTACAGAAGAGCCATTCTTACGAAATCACCATATGCTGGCACCATGCACTTGGCAACAACACTACAGTGCTGTGCCAGTATATCGAGGATGGTTACTTTCAAAGCACAATTTGTAGATGCTGTCACTTCATAAAATATCATCATGGAGGAATTGTGATCGCAGCAATTTAGATACAAGCAGCGCTCCTATGCAGAGAGATGCGGCCGGCTGAACATTTTTTGCCAACCATTGCCCACTTTAAAGGTGTGGCAGATGGGAGGGGCATTCTCAGTGACGTCACGCTGTTTGCAAACAGGGAGAAGTCTATGCTGCAGTGATGTGCAAGACCAAAGTCAACAAAACATTGAGGTACATTATATCGAGGTCCAAGTGTATTAAAGTATTTGCACATTCTCAGTTGTAAATAACCCCTAAACTACACATTCTTCTTGGAACTCCTGAGAAAATTTAATGAACTTCCAACGAAATGATTATTTCTGATGGTGGAAACAAAATACATGTTACTGTGGTAATTGACGGCAACTCTGCCCATGAGGTCACTAGAGATTCATTACTAGGCGAGGCACCGACAGTTGTGTCCAACCAGCCAAGTAGCAAGCATGTTTGTATGTTATTCATACAGCTGCGAATCACTTGGATGACTAGGACTAGCCTTTTGTGGCACGCACCTGTGCTAATAGGATGTGCATAGGTTGGGCTTAGAAGTTGGGTAAAAAAAAACACCTTTGTACGATGCTGCAGCTCAGCCTGAAGTGTCTTTTGGTCAGAGCATGTCGTAGGAGACTGGGCTTTACGCTGCAGACACTCATGCATTTCTTGCAGCGATGCACGCAGGTTTTTGTTGTCCCGCTCCAGTGCTAACTTTTCTGTCTCCAGGCGCTCTCGTCGACCCCATTCTGCAGCATTCTCACCTTGCAGTTGCACAAGCTGGAAAGATGAACAGTAATGCACAGACATTATATATCCTGATCCCAAATTTTCCGACGGCTGTGCGAAAACACAGCCGTCGGTTATAACAACCCACTTATAACAATGTTCAAGAGTCGAGACAATCCCTTTGTTATAACCGATAATTGTTATAACCAGGTTGCACGAAAAAGGCAGAGGGGACAAACATTCAAACATTTTATTTAGATAGAAATAAGCACAGTCGAACTCACTTATAACATCATTAATTTTAACAATACTTGAATGTAACAATGAGCACCTGCCCCATTCTGAACTTTTGTGTGTTCTATGTTAAAATAAACTGCATATGTACTACAATGTTCCCATGTCGCATTATTGGCTATCACAGTAAAATCTGGCTCAATTAAAAAAATGCCAGCCGCTTCGCCACCCCCACCTTTGAGCCACAGACCCCGCACATCACGCCTAGTTGCCATTCTCAGGTCTCTCTTCCACCCCCGCGACTTCGGCGAGAGGGTGGAACGGAAATGAGAGAGGGGCGTGAGAAAGGTGTGCCATGATAGGTGCACGAACACAAGGGTGGTGGAGCGGGTCTTGTTTTTTATTTTCCCCCAAGAAATGCGAGGATGGCGGGGCCATGTGGATGGGGGAAAGGGGGGAGGGGGGTGCGCGTGACACGGGTGTGACAAAGGAGTCACAATTTTTTCTTTAAGGATTTTGCATTCTTTTTCCTTTCGGAGCACACACTCCGTAGCCAGATTTAATTAGTATAAACAATAACACGGCATGGCAGCATTGTAGTAAGCAGTTTATGTTACCATAGAGCACATACAAAAGTTGACAATGTATTGACTGCTCATTATATCCGATATATTATTAAAACAGGTATCATAAGCGGGTTTGACTTTAGTTCAATAATGGTAAAAAAAAAGAAGAAAAAAGCATGCCTCTCTGTATTAGGACAGACAGGCGTAATTAAAACGTGCAAAGGATGCCAGTACTCCTAGGATTCAATCCAAGAGGTGCACAGTGAGGCAACTTATAGTAGGGTGTCTCGATAACAGTGCTGCCTTTTATGGGACAAGGGTTCGAAGCACCTCATCATAGCCGGCCACCTGTGCATCTCTGGCGTTTGCTACACGCAACATCTTCCAGCTGTGGTACACATTAAAGCCAAGGGCAATCTTTTGGGATAAGGATTTGGGATTTCAGAATAAGTTAGTTCTGTAACGATACTCCTTCTGTCAAGTGCCGACAAGTGCAGGCTGCATATTGAACGATTGCTGCATGATTTCTGTGTTCCTCACTGAGGTGTGCTAATTGCAAAAAGACCTGTGGTGCCTTTTCGTGTGAAGGAAACAGTGACTTAGTACATCGCCAACAGCCGAATTCATTATCTTCCTCCCCCCCCCTGTTCAGCATTCACTAACTTTCAATGGTGTCGTACCACCCACAAAACTTGGAGGCCACTTATCTATGTCCAAAGCAGTGTATTATTGGCTCCTTTACTCTAGGTCCAATGTATACATGTTGCAATGTTGGAAAAAAAGAAGTCCTGACCCAGGCTGGGTGAAGTTATCCAAAATACGCCAAATGTAGCAGAATGTAACAGGTCTAGCCTATTAGCACAGTTTGGTGCAAATGGCAGAACAATAGCATCACTGCACCCAATTCTTATGAAGGGATGTCACACACATTCCCCAAGGTCTCCTGGCCCCACATGGCATAACTTTATGGCATTTCATGAGAACGAGAAAAAGGTTTCATGACTGCAAAGAGTTGATACATGTGTCTTACTGCACACTGAACTTAGACATCGTAACAAGCGCTGATGGACGGGAACACAAAGAAGACAAGTAGACTGGACAGGCGCTACTTGTCTACTTGTCTTCTTTGTGTTCCCGTCCATCAGCGCTTGTTACGATGTCTAAGTTCAGTTACAACCAACTAGCCCAAATTTCTGCTTTAAATTACTGCACACGTTTCTAAGACACCACTGAAATGCATGGGCTGCACGAGTAAGTGTAGCTGTACACCAATAAATTCAATAATATTTTAACTTTTGCATTGCAGCCCCATTTTGCAATGACCATAACAGCACAGATCCAAATGAACTATAGAAATGGTTTTATTATCAGTGCATTATTTTTCTTCCTTTAGTCAGTTGCAGCCATGGCAAAAGTAGAACTATAAGCATGGCTTATATTAGCAGTGTCCCAAAAAAGAATGTTTCAAGAATAACTTATGCACGAATATATGCCACGGAGGAGCCCAAGCGATAGTGCAGACATAACTAGAATTGCAAATGATACAAGAGCCTGCTTTGTTCCACTATTGAAAAAAGAAGAAAAAGAGACTTGACAGCACTTCATTTCATTACTGTTGCAGAAAAATTAGGTTCTTAAACCACTGCAGCTGGTGTACACCATCTAACCATTAGGGCAGATAAGCCTTTTCGACAATATGCACATGAAGGATTTTTTTTCTTTTTCGTTAGCCTTACATTTAATATCTATAATGGTAGTGATATGCAGTGGCAAGGTAGTGGTGGCTCTAGATGCGGCTTCTGCACAAAATGTAGCCCATGAGAAAGTCACTTTATATGGGGAACTTAGCATGCTATAAGCATGCTAAATTCTTTAAATTCAAATGGCTTTCACTGACGCACCCCAACAACCAATCAGGCTTCAAGCTCGTAACTTTCCTCCTTGTCCAGCTAGACTGTTTGGTGTAGCAAAAAAGTGACACACACTTTTATCTTTACATTATTAATTAACAGGTGGAGTGCCATGTCATTTGCTACAAAGAGCTTGAACAATGCACAGAACTGGCTCTTGCATGTCATATCAAAGAGCACAGCGCAGGAAGCGTGTGATGCAATGCAAAATCGAGAATGAAAGTGCTGCATTTCCTAAACTGGTTAGAAAGTGCAGCCAAACCAAAGAGACATAACTTACCTGAGCCCTAAGCTCAGTCATTCGCTTGTCCAAACACGTACGGCCACTTGCCTCATCTTCCAGGTCAATAAGAATACACTCCAGCTCATCTTGGTGCTCTGCTCTCACTTGATTAAGCTGCAAATAAATAAGCAATTCATGTTTAAAAATGGTTGGGCAAGAAATAGTAGCAGTCGAACATACAACAGACCAGGACAGCTGCAAGGTTATGTCGAATGACTCTTGTAGCATTTTCTGTTCAGTTTATCCCCAAGTAGTCTTCCCTTAAGCTTACCTGTAGGATGTTTAAATGAAAAAGAGCCACCAGATATAACTAGGGTTAACAATAACAAGTTTTCAAATATTCAACATATTTCTCTACCTACATAATGTATATGATTATTATCACAAGTAGCTGCGCTTCCTGCTGTAGTTTACAAGTCACTAATGCTTAGTTGCAAATTGACACACATGACTAGTAATTGGATCTTTAGGTACTAAAAAGTGCTGTTTAGGCACCAAAAAATAAGCACTTAGAGCTGCATTTTAACATCTAAACAGACAAAATATGGCACTATAAATTTTGCCAAAATGCAAAATAATTTAATACAGTGTACGTGTAACAGTGTAGGGTGTACGGTGTACGGCTGCCTTTACACAGGGCTGTGAATATGAAAGACCACAGTGTGGATAGTTGATGTATTTCAACCAACCAGAAGTTCAGATTACAAAGAACAAATGTAAGATGAGCAAGCAATCTCGGCTTAATAAAGCTTCAAGATTACACTTAAGCCATCACTGAAGTTGCATTCCTGTGACACAACACTATGTTCAAAACCTTCACAACTACTACTTTTTACAGCCACAGTCCTGTAAATATTTGGCAGTTTGGAGTTTTATGCGATTCAAATATGGTCACCAGAAAACAGTCCCACAATTACTATGTGCCCACAATTATTCCACTAAATTTCACTACAGGAAAGAGCTCATTTCCGACTTGAAGTGTCAGACAGAATATTAGCTTGAAGCAAGTGAGTGAGTCATATTTCAGGAATTCAACAGCGAAAAAAAATTGGTTTGAGTGAACACCCTCGTTCTTTGCAATGTGTGTCCATTAAGCTGCCAAAACCATTCTCGACATTCAGAATGGGCTGCCGCACCTGATCATTAAAGCACAGACCGGTTTGCCCGGTGTACTCTTTCCCCCAATTAAGTTGGATGAGATACACTACCCCTCACACACGCGCGGTAAACCTCCTTGCATGTTTCGCGTTCAAGATGGTAAAAACAAGCATCACTACTATATGCACAAAAGCTACTCTCCAGAAAATGACTGCACACGCTTCAGAGCAGAGCTTACTCTTATGGGCAAAGCTGTGTACCCATCACCATTGATTTCTAGCATTTGTGAAGGCATATTGAATAAAGCGACATGTGCATCAAATTTGCCAATAATGCACAAAGCAAGAAACTCAGACCCTTGCAGGTGGTCTCCTACATTCAAGGATTGTCTCAAAACATTAAAGAAATCACCAGCCCTTCCCCTATCGAGAAAATGGGGGTAAGCAAAGCTTGTCGTGTGTACATCTGACCTTTGTCAAAGTAACGTTCGGAAGCCGTCGCCTCAGGATTCTCTGATCGTCGCTGACAACGGGCATCGGCTTCGGAAGCCCTCGCCTCAGGATTCTCTGCTCGTCGCTGACAGCGGGCTTCGGCTTCAAAAGCCCTTGCCTCGGGATCGTCGGCTCTTCGCTGATGGCGAGCCTCGGCTAGAATCGGCACGTCGATGACGAGTCCTTTCCCGAGCGAGTTCACGGCGGCGTTCATCAAACGCAGCTTGCTCCTTTGCAGACGCGAGGCCTTCCCATCTGTTTGCCGAAACTGATCTGAGGCGAGGGAAGCCCGGCGGAGTGCGCGCCAACCCGCTTTCCTTCCATGTCACTAAGGCCTCGCGACACACCAAATGAACCTGATTGGTCGTGTGCGTATCACGTCATTTCCTTTTTTTTTTCTCTCTATTTCTTTCTGTCTTCCTTCCTTTCTTTCTTGTCCCTGGTATGTGCCATTGAGCTTGGACCCTTTCTGCACTATCACCAGTATCGGCCCACTTTTCAGCGTGACACCACCACCACCACCGACAGTTGTGAGCCTATAAAGAAAGCTTCGCTTAAAAATAGTCTCTCATGTCATGTCAGCACCTTGCTAACTGTCAAACCTCTGTGCTGTGATAAGTCATAAGAAAAAGAAGGCATGTGATATGAAACACGCAACCAAGTTTACAGAGAGTGTGTGTGTGTGTGTGTGTGTGTGTGTGTGTGTGTGTGTGTGTGTGTGTGTGTGTGTGTGTGTGTGTATGTGTCAGGGGTAGTGCATCTCATCTTACTTAGCTGCGGGAAAGAGTACATCAGGCAAGCTGGTCTGTGCTTTAATGATCAGGTGCGGCAGCCCAGTCTGAATGTCGAGAATGGTTTTGGCAGCTTAATGGGCACCATTGCAAAGACTGAGGGTGTTCACTCAAACTAAGTTTATCAGCAGAGGTAAAGATAAAACTGGGAGTGAGGTAATAGAGACCTATTACATAGAGTGGACGGGTTAAGCTTGTGTCCAAAAGCCGTTTCTGTATTCCTTCACCATTGCTTAGCAGTGTGGTTACAGAAACGAAGCACATAAAATCTTGGAATACTGTGTGTACAGTGCCTATTTTATCGTTCTGAAAACTTATTTCCCGTTGAATAAGCATGCAGTTTGGCAGAAATTCTGATGACTACCTTTAAAACCACCCAGTGGGAAACCCGAACTACTTCTTCTACCACTAGATGAAATTAAGGGTACCAAACTGCATACCTGAGTCACTATTTTGTGCATTCTACATAAAGCTTTATGGTAGTGAGAGTCTAAAAAAAAAAAAAAAAGATAGAGAGAGAGAGACTTTATTGACTTATACGAGCTCTGTACTTAGCTCACAGGCTCACTGCATTTTCAGAAAAAAAAAAGCAACACAAATTCAAGTGAAATAAGAGCTGGATGAAGAAACATAGCTGCGCGCACACGCACACATACAAACACACACACACACACAAAGAAGATAATGCATACTACGTCAAAAGCTGAATAAAGCACTTTAACCCTTTAAACAGAAAAAGATATTTGAGCTGTGTCAGTAAATTGCCCTTCCATAATACCAAAAAATGCCACTTTCACTGTGATAAGACACTTGGTAAGCCAGAACAGATGCAAAAACGAATGACGGGTGGTGACATGCCTTGAAATTCCCACATCAGCTTACAATGATGCCATGGATTTTGGCACTGTCTGCTTGAGCCCAGTTGAATTTTTATCGGTCGAAATGGACTACATTGTACTCTAAAAGAGCCAAAGACTGAACTTAGAAAGTCTTAAGAACTTTTACTGAACCACAATGGCCGAAATGCGAAAAAATACTTTTCAATTCGTGATGTCAGATTGATGTACAGGCCTTAGGCTCCTGGTGCGAAATTAAAAAATAAAACTGAGTGTCGTGTTCATTTCTAATATTCTACCTATTACCACAAAATCAACAAAAGTAGAGTTCTTCAAGAATACTTCATCAATCTAAACTTATTCAGTGTTTCTCTTATAGTCAGTGACAATTTAAGAATTACAAGGTTATACATTATGTAGTACACTAGCCAACTAAAGTAGTTGGCTAGTGTACTAAATTTGCATAGATGCGCCAGCCAATTAGATTCGCTTATTTACCTGACGTCAAGCGCATTCGCGTGCATGAAATATTTAGTTTCTCCATACAGTTCGGTCGTTGCGGTTTCAGGATGAAATCTGACCGTACAGGCATATTTTATAGGGCATCCTGATGTCACTATTCAGCCAAAGGTAATATTTTAGCTTGAAACAACTAGTATCTTTTCAATTTCTAACTAGAGTAGCATTTACATTAGCCGACCAAAGTCATTAAGCTGTGAGCAACGCCAGCTTGTTCAGCTCTCTTTTAGAGGTGAAGAGCAGGTGCACTACATTTTTGTAAGGGGCGCTTCTTTGTAATTCTTAGGTTGTCACCAATTATAGTGCCTTTTTAAAGCAAGGCAGTAACACACTTTGAATAAAAATAAATACTAAATAAAACAGCATCATATAGCATAATGCAGCAAGCCACTTGAGCCATTGAAACTGTATTTCACCTCTTTGAGTGTGTCCTGGCGAGATTTTCGAAGCTCGTCATATTTTGCCCGCAGCTGTCCAAGCTCAGCCATTTGCTTCTCAAGTGCTTTGGTCAGTTGGCTTTTCTCCCTAAAATATGCAAAATCATGCTTACCTGTTCAAAGCAACACTTTTGGGCACCGTGTTGCCTTTCAGTACTGTCGCAGGAACCCAGAGACAAACACCAGCTTCGAGATAATAATTCCAAATTGCAGCAAAATGCATTGGTTTCTGCTGAAGTGTTATTTCCCCAAGTAAAACACTAATGCATTTCATACATAGCAGATTTAGGACACAAATATCTCAAAACTGGGATGGTGTCAGAATTCCTAATAAATGAATGGAGGAATGGCTAAGCAGTGACAGGCTTCAATTTCACAAATGCAAAATGCGCCCTAATCTTACTGACAATGTTAAATAGCTGATTGCACAGCGTAATCTGCTTGCAAATAATGCTCGCCTCTTTAATTAATCTAACCCAAGTGGCAGCAGTGTACATGGGTTATCTTATTAAGCCCTGCAATGTTTAAAAGAAAGTACACCCAGCATCATACTGCAACTGTATAACAAGGCTAACAAAGTATAAGACAAATTTTATCAAGCGTGACAAACTAGACCTTTTTTCCCTGAACTGCACCAAAAATACCGCAATAATTACAAGACAGTATCAATACAGTCAACCAGTCCAGGCCCAATAGAATGGGCACATTGGCAGCATTATTGGTCTTAACTTGTAGGAGAGGTCAAGTTGGAATATTCAACATCACAAAAGCCAAAACATGCCGAGTTATAATGCATGAAGTTTCACTGTAGGCTTGTATCAGCCACAGATAAACACATTCCCACATGTGTCAAGAGAGAGTAGGCAGCTTACTGTCTTTCGGTGTGGAGCAGCTTTGAAGCTTCATCCAGGCGCAACTGTAGTAATGACACCTGCTGGTCTGTCGAGTCAGAATCAAGCTGAGATGGGAGGCCACTGCTTGAATCCTGGTCGAGGTGCTCTCGTTCTACATGGGACGAGGTGCTGCCTGAAGATGCCAGCACCTCTGTCTCCCTGCTGTTATTGCTGCTCTCCGCAGTTCTGAACCCCATTCACAATACAACACATAAGACCTTCACATAAGTTGCTTCTTGCAACAACAGTGAAGAAAAACATGTGCATAATTTCCTTGTTAGCAATGCATTCATTACAGCTACAGCCTCTCCACATTGTACACCTTTGCAATTTTTTATTAATATCGCACTACCGTCGACTGCATGGCATGTCAGCGGCCTTGTAGCAGCAAGGGGTAGCCTGATCAGCAACATTATGTGCGGATGCGAACGACAACTTTCAGTTGGAATGTATTCTGCTGCTCTGTTCTCTTCAGGAGCGCTCCTCACCACTACAAGTCCGCTGACACAAAATTCAGTCAATGCTCGCGGATTACTACTAAAAAATTACAAGGGTGTACATTGTGCTCTACAACATGACACTTGTGGCAGTGGTCCTAAAATGAGAGTAGACCCTCAAAGTTTTAGAAAAGTACATCCGGGTCTGTGAAACGATTTCCCTTTACTGAAAGCGGCTAGCTCTTATGACTTGGGCAAGGACAGAAGAGGTCATCTGCAGCATTCAACATACTGCCACACATGCATAAGTTAACATCTTTACCACACTTCCATGCGTTCAAGAGGGTTAAAGTATGAAGCAAAGGTCACGAAAAATTTTTTGAGAAGGAAGTATACAGATTATTATGCTCTTACAGACCCCATTTTCTGAGCAAATTAGCCTTATAAAATGTGTAAATTTGTTTTTTTTTCTTAGTTAAGAAATTAACAGCACTCATAATTATAATTTAGCTCATCACAACAAAACAATTTTTGGCCAAAGAAGGGCCTTTGATCTGTACAATAAATCATAACTAACGAGATCTGAAGAAACCTGGGAGCATAACTATGAAATAAAAAAAATAAAAATAAAAAAATGCCTTGCTATAAAATCAAGCCATATCAAAAGTTGTCGTACAATTTTTTAAGTTGTGGTTCATTGCACACCCAACTTGTGAGAAATAAGTGTGGAAAGAAAGAGTTATGCCTGTATGAAACAACTGCAATAAAATGGGTTCCAAGAAAATAAAGAAGGAAGACTTTAAACACCTTTAGCACTCACAAAAAACATCCAGGAGAACTAAAGTTGTCAAGATTCATAGCTTTTCATCTCCTGACTCCTGTTTTTGTCTAGTTTTGTCCATGTGGCATAGTTTTTCTTTTTTTAGCTTGTTTTGCAGCATCATTACTGTGACTGGAGGCCTTCAAATTGAGCAACCAATGATTTGTGAGAAAAGTTTTTGTTGTCTAAAGGCCAGGTTGAATTCTAACTCGTTTTAGCCCAGCAAGTGTGCCTCTGTTACCATTGTTGAAATGACACAGGTTGTTGTATACAGAAAACTTGTGAGTCCAAAGACTTTTACAGGTGTCTTTGGTAGGTCTTGGCTAAATTGTACCATTGAAGCACTCATTAAGGGAAGACAACATATCACAGAATGCTAAGATCTACAATTGTTTCCTTTCAATGCAGAGCTTAATTCCAGAATACTGCAGCCACTATACACATTAATACCAGGTTTCAATGCACTTCCTGAACTACACCCTTTGCAGGGCACATCGCACACTGAGGCTTTTGTGTCAATTCCCAGCAAACTTTCATTTTTCTTACCTTTGCACAACAAATTTGAAGATTCTGTAGCTACCAGTTTAAATGAGAAAACTACAGTGTATAAACGTAATCAAACCCTTCTGATGGACAAACAAGCCCTCCAGAGTTTAAACTGTCCAGGCTTTCAAACGTCGTGTATCCCCATTGCGAGAGCTTGTGTTTCTCAGAAGCAAAACATGCTGAAAATGCCCTTGAACCTTACTACTTGTTTAAACTTGATAATTATGTTTTACAAAATGCTAAACAATATGGGCACTTTTGTGTTGCACATAAAACCGGTAATTTCAGTTTTGTTCTACTTTGCTGTAGTGCAGGCAGACACATAGAAAGGCACATTACACAACACAAAGCACTAACTTGAAACGATATGCTTATTTCCATTTCTACAGCCATACTTATACCACTCAAAACGTCATAGGACATGTTTACATTGCATAGTCAACATAAAAAACAGCGGAGAAATCATAAGCAGACACTTTAGAAGCCACACTGAGTGTCTGCTTGTGATTTCTACGGTGTTGTTTATGTTGACTATCCAATGTAATAATGTCCTATAACGTTAATAAACCTATTGTTGGAAGTTAGCGCTTTGTGTTGTCTAATGTGCCTTTCTGTGTGCCCGGTTGTTCTGGCTGTGCTACAACAAAGTAGAAGATGCCATACCAACAAGCGCATATAGCTACCCTCAACAATTTCAGTTTTGGTTTCACAGACATCAGGTGGGGCTACAACTTTCGCAATATGTTTTCAGAGAAACCAACGTAGGAGCATAACTTTTTCAGCAGAACATTCTTTGATGAACCGCACATATAACTAAGCAAGTGAAAAAAAAGATACTTTTCAAGGGTTCGTGGCTGACGCCTAGGCAGAGCTATTCGCCCAAATCCCCAAATAACTTGCCAGACTTTCCATAAAGTTATTGTTCTTCTTCTTCTTTCTGAACAAAAAATTTAGTTTTAAAACTTCGCCTCATACCATAAAATCTCTTCCAGACTACCACACCACTACAGATGGATCAATGTGAAGCAATGCAACATCAGGATCTTCTTTGACATACATGAACCAAACATGCTGAATTCATGCTCACAATTAGTCCTTATGCTCTTCATTACCCTGGGCTGTGCCACCACTTTCAATGACACACAATGAATAGCCAACATATCCATCCCACAAAAACAATGCTCTGGAGCACAACACTCAATAGAACATGCAATAAATGCTGCTTGTGATATTATTCTGCCTTGCCAATGGTCTTGAGACACTTGGTTGAGTTTTGGCATGACTGCTCACCGCAAGTATTCGAACTCCCGTCGTAGCTGATCAACTTCTGCCTCCAGTTCATGTTTTTCACGCTTGAGGGCCACAGCCTCCTTCGTTGCTGCATCCACACGGGCTCTGAGGAGACGCGCTTCCTCCCGCGCTTTGTTGCGTTCTGTGCGTACCTTGCTCCATTTTTCCCGCCAGTTAGCTGTGCAGTCTGACCACCTGAGAACAGTCCCATGTTTCTGAATCAGCTGTCAAGTGACGCCTTGGTTATCTTTGAAAGCATTACACTGAAAACGTGCTTATGCTGCAAAAGAATTTTTAGCCTTACGTAACCATTGCAACAATGTGGATGGATCCTCCAACATGTTTCAAAAAATTAATACTGGAAGCTAATGTAAAGCAGTGGTTCCCACACTAGTTTCTATGGACAACATATTTGTATCCACACGTACTTAATAAATGTTTACGTTCCCATTCATTTATTTCACCACTGGAGTGCCCACATTTGCCTGCCCTACTCTAAATATCAATAGGCATGCTGCTTTCATTTAGATTTCTTCACACTGAGACTGTGCAATAATATAACCAAGTGCAAGTGTTTGCTACAGGGTGTTGCACGTAGTCATTCTTTCATGTGTAAATTTAGGGACAGCGGCATTTTTTTTTTAAATATATTTTGAAAGCTGGCGAGATTTCCCCAGGCCAGAATGTTTCATAATATACAGCTTACAGAAAAAAGTATATTTCTTGCTTGAAAAACTAAAAAAAAAAAAAAAAAACGCTTAAACCTTGCACTCGGCCGTGCAAGGCTTGAAACAGCGAAGCTGGGCAGTCGTAGCCCAGCATTTTTCGGAAGTGCGCGTATACTTCTAAATTTATTACTCATGATGATGATAATGTCTTTTCGCGCGTCTCGGACTTACGGCCGTCACTGCGCATTGCTTAGCGCAGCTTGCAACACCAACAACGCGTTCCAATACTGACACTGTGTTCCACCACGTTGCAATGCAGACAATGCGTTCCAGCAGACCCGCTCTGTGAATGCCTCTCTCTCTCGGACTTACGGCCGTCGCTGCGTGTTTCGTAGCGCAGCTTGCAACATCGACACCGCATTCCAATGCCGACAACGCATTCCAACAGACCAGCTCCGTGAATGCGTGTCTCTCTCGGATTTGCGGCCGTCACTGCACATTGCATAGCACAGCTTGCAACACCGACACCGCGTTCCAGTAGACCTGCTTCGTGAATGCGTCTCTTTCTCTCGCTCTAATTATCTTTATCTCTCTCCCGAGCATAGCGCGCAAAACCTCTTCACCTCGCAGAGCACTGACACGAGCGCAAGCGAATGCGGCAGCTGTGGATGAACGCTCGAACGCAATCGTATGGTTCGCATAACTGCATGTTCTGCGAGCGTGGCTGTAAAGCCTACTGACTACGACGCTCACCTTGCGACCGTGGCTACGCGGGTTCGAATTTCGCCTTGGCAAGAAAGTTTATTTCCTATTTCTTTCTTCATTGCTGATGATGACAGTTTCTTGATACGAAACACACATTATGGCTGGCTTAAACAGCTTTGCTGTTAAAAATGTAGGAGCATAATGAACATGCATAATGGCATGCAAAACAAGAACAAGGCATCCTGAAGCTGTAGAGGCACTATATTTCTAGTAATTTGGTTTTCGGTAAATAGGGGGCTAAGCCTGTCTTCATGCTACTCCTGAACAACTTATACAGCATAGTCAGTGCATGCTATGCAACTATGTACAATGCTATGAAATAGGGGTGTGCAAATAGCCCAGTTTCTGAGACCAAACCAAATACGAATCGAAAAATGCCAGAAGCGAATCAAATCTAATATTTTTCTAATAGCTCCCAAATATTGGACAGCTTTCACATCCTTATTAACAATTTTTTACATCCTGGTATTCACAACATTAGAAAGTTTGTCATTACACTGCACATCATAAAACATGCTTTACTAGAAGCACAAAGGGAGCATCAGGAATAACTAAGCAGTTTGTTTGCAAACTCAGGGCTCTTTGGAGCATATGTGGTCTTGCATTATCATACAAGGTTTATAAAGGTAGCCTTGTGGCCTAATTAACATTGGTGTATACCTTTGCAACCAAACCAGAAATGTGTGTCGTCTGCATCAATGGCAGAGCAACAAAAAAAAGACACTTTTTCTCTAGGTCACAGGGTCACAGAAGATGGTGCCACAATTGGATCAAGTATGATGCAATGAAACATATTCACATTTAATTTAATTAGAGGAAACAGGTGCTGCATCTATAAATAGTACCAAACAATACCCCCTGCTGAATGTCCCGTCAAAACACAATTTTATTGCGACTAATCATGGTTTTACTAGAAATGGCTGGCTCCCCGAGTGACGCAACGGGCTCTAGTACATTATGACCACTGTGGTTATCGCATCTTTGCTTCAATTTCAAGTTTTATTGAGCACAGTTTACGACGTGAAATATTTAAAAAACTACTTGAAAAATATTTAGATTTTCTAATAGTGACTATTCGATTTATTAGTTGAAAGTTTCGAATATTTGCACACCCCTACTATGCAACTTTATTCAGCACTATGTAAGTACATACAATGCTATACATTCACTGTCATGCAACACATGACAAGCAGTGACACAATTAACAATCAAGGTGTTGAAGTGGGGGAGGAAGCACCCAATGTTTGTTCTCTTCTGCTCGCTCTCCCCTATTCTCTGCACGAATGAAAGCAGAGCATGGTGCAGACACTTCACACCACATGAACACAACAATGCAAAACTGGCCCCACCTACTGCATATCAAAGACACCGCTCCAAAGTGCATGGGTTAATCCCATAGTCAGTGTAAAACCAGGCCAACCCGCAGAAAATTTTTGCTGCCTAATTACAATGCTTAGTAATGTTTTACAGTGCTGTTGATGTGCAGAAATTGTTCTGCAATACTTCAGATACATGTGGGCTCTGTAATTTATTTTTGTGCGTATTTGGCACTGAAACAACTTCTCTTTTGTAAGGTGCATGAGCCGATCCCATAGCCACTGCAATAAGTGTTATCAATTCACACCACAATCCTCCCATCACCTATACTGGCTTCACCAATGAACAAAATGTGCAGGCAAACATGCAAGCCTGATGTTTCACCAAACAGAAGCACAATACATACAGCATAGCACTGGCATGGTTTGCATTCATAAGTAAACCATTATAAGTACACTTGTGCATTCACAAACCGTTGTCAAGATGAAAATTAAATTAAATTGAAGCATTATTGTGGTCAAAGCTAAGTGAGGACCTTTCTTAACCTTGACCTTTCTTTAAAAAATTTTATGTGCCAAAATATAATTTTTACACCTATATTTTTTAGTGTTGCGAAATTATGTTTAGTTAGCAACACTTGTTGCCATATGTGCATACTTATCTAAATGGCGGGTACATTGACGGTTGCCCAAGCCTTACAATGGAACTGCCTGTACATTTTATCACCATAGCAGTTCCCAATTTATAAGAAGCAGCAAACCGATCTCATGACATATTATAGCGACTATAAAAAGACCACCTATTAATGAAATAAAAAACAAACAAATCATGTAAACAGCAACCAAAGGGCACTGATAAAGATACACAGAGCTGCAATAGTCCTCACCATAAAAAGAACAAAATTTTTTAAAAGAAAAACCCATCTCACGATGAATGTTAATGTTAATGTGATTAGCAGTGAAGCAATCTAGTGATGCAGCGTATTGCTGCCACACAGACACATTATGTACAAGGCGTGTATGCTGCCGAGTTTCTCTCTCGCACTTCCCACTGAACACACGTGCACCATCTAGCACCGCCGGCGCGTAATTTGCGTGTGCCACATGTCTGAATATATATTCAGACAATTCTGAGATTATATGACGCGGGTTCCATTCTGCCCAGCACCGGATTAATTTTGTATGCTTTTTTTTTTTTGCCATTGAAGAGCGACACATACCCAGTGATACAAGTAGGTTCGGTTAGCTTCGAACGCTGTTCTCTCAACACAGCCGAATTGATGCTGTACACATTAGAGCATGGACTACCCGGTGACCCAAGTTGGCAGGCAAATGGTTAGATAGAAAGATAGTCCCCTGAAAACTTGTAATGTTCCCAAAGAATGCTAATTGCACTAAAAAAAAAAAAAAGGTGAGTCAAACTTAAAGAAATAAGAACCAAGAACAGTGAACCACATCTATATTTATATTGTACACTTCTGACATCCTTTAGCACACCGTTGGCATGCTGTAGGAACAGCCAAGTAATATAGGCCTTCCTGAGCATTCAGAGCAGGAGGAAAATATTGATGCCGGAAGGCCAGCACAAAAGATCACTTGCAAAAGCACAACAAAATCTCATTAAATGTCTGGTGTTTTGGCAAATGCAAGCAATGACCTCAAGGACATATTTCCCTGTCCTTCACAAATTACATTAGTCCAGTAAGTTCTGCATAAATGTGCAATTCGGAGAAAGTTTCAGAGCAAAAAAATTGCCCCCCCCCCCCTTCTACCTCATCCAATTCGAACATCCCCACTACAGCTACAAAGAAGTTAATGTCTACTGTCCTACCATGTTAACTATGACAACAAACCTGCAAAATGTCTCTCAAGCACAGGCCTTCATACATTTTGCTTTTAAAGTTCTCGCATTCTGCTCCGATTCGAATTAAACTGCAACGCCTGTCATTAACCCTATGGCCTTGTGCTTACAGCAAAATGATAGTCACTATGCCACTGCAGTGAGTGACAAGCGTTGTTACATCATAACATTAGACTTAGCAGCTCCATGAAAAAAATGGTAGCAAAAAAAAAAAAAAAAATGTACTCCACCATGTGGTACTAAGGTTTTACAAAACAAATAATTTTTTTTTTAAACTTTGCACAAAAATCTGCCCATCATCACCTTTATGAAGCAAGTTACACATATCACTCAATAAGATTTATACTGCCACTATGCAGTTGCCGTCGCACTTGTTGTACTAGCAATAAAGACAACACGCACTATATCTGCAAGTAGTTACTTGAGCTTGCTAAAATGTCAGCCTGAGTTGTCAATCCAACTTACATAGAGAACATTAGTATTAAAAAAAAACACCACAATTATGACAAGGCAACAAATAGCATAAAAGAGCACACATGAAAACAATCCTCTGATAGGCACCACTTAGGTGCAACTGCAGGCATCATGAAACAGGAGCTGCAATACTATAAAGAATGTGACCAACAAACATGATCATCTTAAGTTTTGCGACTGATAGTTGTAAATGCCGATATCGTAACTCGCAGAAACATGGCTGCACTCACAAATACGGGACCATTATCCCCTTTTCAAGTGCATCCCATTTTCACTTTGCCACTGTGACAGCACAACATGACAAGGAGATGGCATATTATATTACCTGTAGTGAAGAGGAATACCCGGCGCTGCAGCCACATCGCCAGTCGTCCGGGAGGCGCGAGCTCGAGATTGCCTGAGCTGTTCTGGCTGAGACACGCTGCCTGCTCAGGCAATCTCAGTTCAGGCAATCTCGAGCTCGCGCCTCCCGGACGACTGGAGATGTGGCTGCAGCACCGGGTATTCCTCTTCACTACATACCTATTTCCGTACTTTCCTTCACAGTGCACTCCTATTTCTAGTGAAAAAGAAAATGTGTGAGCTACAATAGAGGTTGACCAACAGAAAATAATAGGTGTTTCCTACTGATCCCCCCCCCCCTCCGTTATTATTTAGTTTTTGTTAATCAAATACATGGAATGATTAACATCGCACTGCATTATTTCTTTTTTTTTTTTGCTGTGTGACTTTAAAGGTTCCCTGAAACAGCTCGGACAAATTTTGTAGACGCGTAGGATACAGCTACAGTAAAACATTCGCACCACAATTTGTGTGAAGCGTCTCATATTAAAGCGCTACGGAGGATTACAAGTTACCCTCCTCCATAGCCATGCTTTTTCTCCTCAACTCGTACGCTCTAAGCTCTGCCTTTAATGGCTCTGCTCACACGATGGGACGTCATGTCATCTACATTCGGTTGTCTTGGAGCCAGCGCGCAAAGCCTCTCCGCCAGCCACCTGGCAGTCGATCCCAAGCAAGAGCTATTGAAGCAGCGTGCGTTCCGAGCGTTCTGTTGCAGCACTGAGCGTGTCCAGTAGCCCAGTAACCACAGGCGAGCTGGGCGTTTTGAGGGTTGGGTGGAAGCGTAAACTAAAGCCTCTCCATACTAGTATTGCTGTGATGAAGCTTTAGCGTAGACGTATGTGAGTGGCCTGATCGGTCTGCACAGTCTAGCCACCTGGTGATGCTGAGCTTAACCAACCAAACAAATAGCTAATATCGCTATAGCCAAGTGCATAACATTTTAAACATTTAGAAAAACAATGTGCTCATGATTACGCTCCTGGTAAAAATTTATACCAGCAGCAAAATAGAAAACACTTGGTTATTGCTATATCAGTTCTGTGTTTGGTTGAGCTCCATGCCACCAGGTGGCTGCACCGCCCAGGCCGTTCACGTTTGTGCCTTCGCTCATCCCGTAAAATGCCCAGGCCCAGTCCACTTGTGCTAGCGTTTACCCAAATAC
Source organism: Dermacentor silvarum (assembly GCF_013339745.2). Lineage (NCBI taxonomy): Eukaryota > Metazoa > Arthropoda > Arachnida > Ixodida > Ixodidae > Dermacentor > Dermacentor silvarum. The sequence goes on along the minus strand of NC_051154.1, from coordinate 76,561,272 downwards.
CGGACACGTGAAACACTATTGTGATATGTAGTAATCCTTCGGTGTCAAGTGACGGCCGCAAACGCGTAGGTGCTGGGGCCGATCGGATACTGACAACCAGCACTGCAGCCGCTCTGCTCACATGTTTGCCTCGCAGAGGGACACGATGTCGAAGCCTGACATGTCGCCGATCGCTAAGTTTGCAGCCTACAACACAAGGGCGAACCATGGTGCTCGCGAAAAGACAGATTGAGGCCAACACAAACCTAGCAGCTCATGTCAACACGGAGCACGTTGTAAAACAAACCAGACGACATTTACTGTGTGCCGGAAGTGCTTGCCTATAGTGACAAATTGCCCTTGTGGATTCTCTTTGTGTTACTTTCTTTTTTATGAAACAAATTAACTAACGTCCAACTATGAAGAACAACATTTGTTCACAATAAAGTTGGGAAAGTTATCGATGACATGCCCTAGGCAGCCAATCTGATAGTTCGCCCTACTGACGTCATTTGGTCAAATTGTGTCCCCCCTCGTCAGGGCAGCTGAAAACTCAGCCGAGTGGCGGGCTGCGATCGGTAGCGATGTGCCTTTTTAAAGCCTTATAATAAATTACACGCCTTAAGCGGAGCACTTAGATGCGTCAATTAATGATCACAAGGACCTACTCTAATGACTCACTACGTTCATATAAAATCGTCAAAATCATTTCAGGGTCCCTTTAAAATTCCCAATATTAAATAAAGCTCTGAACATCCTACTACGAGTCCACTTTCTATGACAGCAAAACAATTTTTAGACATGTGTTTACTTTTTTCCATTTCTCAACTAATCACTCCAGCCACTGAGAAATACAATAATTCAGCAACTGACTCCATTTAGCTCTAATATCACACCATGATGATGGTTTAAGCATAAACTATTAGTACCTGGTTTGGGTGACCATTGTCTTCTCTCATTTAACATTATTCTATCATGACGTAAAGTTAAAAACCAACTGAAAGTGCTTTCCATTCATTTGTCTTACCAATTTTGTAGCCATTAAGAGTGAGCTCTACAAACTCATTGAAAATTTTCTATTAATTTTGATCACCATAAAGTTCAAACTAACTAGAAGTTGTTTCTGGCTAAAGCTAACGATTTAACCAACAAATATATTTGTACTCATAATAGTGTTGCTAATAATAAGGCCTTATGATATAATCATAACACTAAGCATTTATCAAAGAAAAAGAAGCACATTTATCGATGTACCAGGATTTCTTCTGACAGTGCTTGATGAACCACTGACAAACTTGCTTCTACTGTAAATATAACCACACTAAGAAACGCAAAACAATTTTCTACATAACATTCACCTATCTATTCTACAACCGACCACAAAAAATTTCGGCATCAGATATCAAAAGGAAAATAATGTAATAAGCCTGTTTGACAGCACAGGAAATGTCATCCCTTTAACTGGTGCAAAAAGGTACTTTATGAAGTCCTATGTAGCAAATTTCTTAATTTCAACCAGTTCATTCAGTGGCATAACCAGGGGGTGGCACACCAGGCACTCATTTCACTCACTAGCAATCCCTGTAAGATCTAGAGCATATCATGTTTTCAAATCTGGTTAGGTTAATTTAATTTCTCCCACGTTTACAACACTGCCTTCACAAAAACTATTCACATGAAGCACAACTGATCCTGCTTTAACATGATCCTTGGCAGTGGTTTCTTAGTTTTTAGGTAGTTATTTCGAAGGCTTTAGATAAGGTGTACCATAGATTATTACTGCACAAACTGCATTAACTAAACTTAGACCTCAAACTTCTCATTTGGCTTGAATGTCTCCTGCTAAACCACTTGCAATTTGTTTCTGCTAACAAGATAAAATCCTTACCAAGTCTTGTTTATTACAGTGCACCACAAGGTTCTGTGCTTCGCTACCTATCTTTTTTAGCTACATTAGTGATTTACATACTTGTGTTTCATCTCATATTCACCTGTTTGCTGAAGACTGTGTAACCTTTCAGAAAATGGGTCATGCTTGTGACACAACTAATCTTCCATCAAACCTTAACACCAATTTTTATTTGTGCAGAACATGCTGCATGAAATTAAGCAACAACAAATGAAAATATATGCTTGGAACCGAATGCACTCTTGAATTACAAACTTATTATCTTAATAACATCTTTTTAAAAACAGTATGTTCTTACAAATACCTAGGCGATTTTTCAGTCGCGCGACTACAGTCGCAGAACAGCTGAACCAATCAGATGCGAAGGAACAGGACATCCGTATACGCTGACGCTTATTTTATGCGGCAATGACATTTCAAGCAGACGTGAACGGTATATGGCGAGACCTTTCGGTTTAGCGACTCATCGGTCGCATTTGTCAGTGTGAACATCGTTCGTCTTGAGTAGCTTTCTGGTCGCCAGTCGCAATCAGTCGCGCGACCTCGCCTAGTCCCAAGTGTGAATGAGCCCTAACAATTAAAGCAGAGCGCTGGGATAACCGCGACTAAACTTTTCACAAGCCCCTTTGTCGCTAAAACATTTGCTTTATATGTCACTAATCTGCTCAAAATTTGAATACACTGTGTCAGTTTCAGACTCGAGCCACAAAAACTTGACACATTCATCAGAAACAATTCAGAACTCTGCTCGCTTTATCTTATCTAACTATAACAGAATGGCAAAAAAAGGGTGTAAAATTTAGCCTTAGCCTATTGTCATTACCACGCTGCCATAAAATTGTCCATAAATGCCTTTTTCAGTGCATATTTGATTATCCTTTTTAACGAATTGAGCTGATTTTACCTGCCCATTACTTGTCATTGTGACTAGATCATCGCCACAAAATTGGAACTCCCCCCGCCCATTACACAGAAAACAAAAACTTCAATAATTCAAACTATAAAAGGTGAATAGTAGACTCACCTTCCAGCACATACTGCTACTATAGTTAACCATGCGCACTTCAAGAATTCCTCAGTTAACCATGTCCAACAAAGCCACTTTTTCATGTACACTTACTCCTTTGTAAGATTTTGTTTTACTGACTGTAACCATTCCCCTCTGCAATGCCTTTTGGCCCTGACAGTATACCAAACAAACAAGCAAGAAATCAGTATAGGTGGTTAAAAAGAAGTTGCACACCAACGCATGGTTTTCTCCATCTGAGCAGCCCGAGCCCGAGCTTCCTCCAATTCTCGAAGCCGGACCTCCTCTTTGGCTTCCCATTCTGAATCATAAGAGCGATATGATGCATCCCGCTTCACATGAGACGACATGGTTTTATCTTGAACTTGTAAGCCAGTTGTTGCCTGCGTGTTTCAGAAACATCAACAAACTGCGAAAGTAAACATGGTAATTACACCCTATAAATAGAAAATCTTTTAGATGTGACTTGGTAACTGCTACCTTGGCAGGATCAGAAGCTTATAAGAGATGAAAAGCTATTATTAAAAGACAAAAATCACAAGGTTACACAACAAACAATCGATTCACTCTTTGTCAATGAATATATTCAACAAAATCCTGCGCTGTTCAACAAAATCCTGTACACAAGACCAGGAAGACAGCTTCCTTTTGCTTGTTGTGCTGTCAAAGTTTTGTGCTTTTGGCTCGGCTTGTGCATGTACAGTGCTCTGTGATTGAAATGCGAGACACGGAGTGCGTGGCTGCCGGAACTTTTATGTACCACCGGTAGGCGCTGGGGACACCAGTCTGATGTATTGTTGTATCAAATGAAAGCGAGTGCCTTTGTGATGGATTGTGACTGCATTCGGACCCGTCAGTGATCACCTAGCGTTCACTGTTGGTGCAAAAAGGTTTGATTATCGTTTTCCAATCACTGAGCACTGCAGATCACACAGCATTCTGACTTATTTTGAGTAGGTCTAGTTAGGTGGTACATTGAATAACCCCCAGCAAGAGTGCTATCACATAGAACACTTCAAGAAATGCAACCTATGTTGAAAATTTCGACACAAATGGCCAGCACGCAGCATAGGCATGCATTCATGCAAGCTGAGAGAAATGTCAATGACAACGGATTCATGATTCAAGCTTTGAATGACAAGAGGCATGGTATACCAAGTTCTTAGCACTGTGTAGCCAAAAATGTGTCTAAAACGTCCTAGCAGCCCCTGTGTGCATTAATTCCCTTGGCATCTTGCACAATACGGTTGTAGGTGTATGCTGGCTGTGCATGTGTAGTGAAAGTTTATAAATTGTCACTGTCACTGCGAGATAAATAAAGCACTGATCGGCTTCTTATTTCATAATATGCGGCTGTAAACATAAGCTTCAGTATCCGGTAGTTGCTGCTTTTAAACACTGATTTAATAAAGCTTTCATATTCGATTTTTTTTTTCGTTAATTGAAAGCAGCATGTATGTGGAAGTCACATTTCGCCCACATCTAAAAAAAGTACAACTAATGACAATTCGTCCAACCTCACCGTCAAATTTAACTTGGGACTTTTCGATCTTAGGACTTATGCCAAACATTATATAGAAATAATTCGCACGATCCCTCCCAATGATTTACTAAAGCGATGTTTCAATGAGCTGTGACAGACCCGAGTAATTATTTTGTTCCGTAAACAGCCGTCCAATAATGAAAAATACATAAAACGTCATGACCTGCCTTTAGTTTAGAATAAATAAGTATTTTGAGAACGGTTACCTACCTCGCGCTCCACAGTGGAAAAACTCAGTTCAATGAACTTCAAGTTCCCAATCCGGGTGCCCGAACTGACGAAAGCTGTGAACAGTACCGTGCTGCATTATGACAGTCACGACAAGCCACCCACAGGAACTAATACGACGCTATCCTTTTAAAGGATTAGAAGACAGCGTAATCCCCGCGACAAGAGAAACGAGCAGCTACATGGTGCATCGGCAAATATGGAAACAACGCAGCACCAGAGATCAATCCGTATCTGTGAAAATGAAATCGCCAGCACACCACCATAACCAGCGGACCTTGGCTTAAGCCGGCTTAAGCCAGCGCTAAAACCAATGAGGCATTGGCCAGAACACATCCAAAACATATCAAAACCGCATGAATGAAGCTGCATGAGCTTGTTACTTCAGTTATAGTTTGTTTAAATGACTGCGTATTTTGTTCATTTATCTTTATTTCTTATACCGGCTTCACACGGGGTACTTTTGATCGCGATCAAACCTCAATCTGGATCGAACACAGAGGACTGAATGGGATCCAAATTCTCGATCGCAATTGGCTTCATTTCGCAGCATGCACAAATGAACCAATTGCTATTGAGAAATTCGATCGCGGTCGAACACGATCGGGATCAAACGTTCCCGTGACAGTGCCGCTCAGCCGCGGTGCAGTGCTCGCCGGCCATTTTTGTGGTTGTTTGTAGCAGACGACAAGATGTGCAATTATTCAATCACTTTTAAGAATAGTGCTTGTACTGCGTGTTAGTATTATTATCATCAGCCTATGCTATGTCCACTGCAGAACGTGCCAGCTAGCACAATCCTATGACTGCAAATTTCCTAACTTCATCACATCTGGCGTCCTCGACAGCACTCCCCCCCCCATCCCAAACAAACAAGCGTTATTTAATAAAAGACGTTGCTGAGCTAGTTACTGCATGATTATTTACCAGAGCTTCTGCCGTCTCTAGTGCTTTGCTGCCCCACAATTCTGGTAATTAAGCTGTAATTTAGCTTAGCAAAACACCACCAAGATTTGCCTCTCATACTTCAGTGTAGAATACCCCTGCACCTGTAACAATGCTGAAGTCCATTTTGGAAACTTGGCTATAATTACAGCAACCATATAATATATTTAGTGTGTATCACTGGTTTCTACACTAAAATAGACTGCAGGGTGTTTGAAAATGCTTTGGCCAAGGATAACAATTCCTTTACAAAGCAGGCACATTTTAGGAGCTTTGAACTAATATGCTGTTGGATGAGCTAGTAGGTTGCTGAATTTGCGATTCATGTTTGCAAGTGTGAAATAAAATTGGACACAAAAACACAGCCACCACAAGCGCTGGACTACAACTGACATTTACTTAACACTGGGCCTGCACACGGCAGGAACTATATGCATCTGCCGGTTTGTCGGACATAACGGCTAAGGTCCAAGCTAAAGTGATTGAAATGTGCAAAAAAATGAATCTGAGCAAGGTTGTTAAAAACATTAAAAAGAACAGAGGCAAGTGTTTAGACTTATTTTTTAGCGCGAAGACGCACAAAAATAACGTCCCTTTTAGGGTAATCGTGTCTGTGAAAGGGACATGGCAGAAGGAAATAGCTGCTTACCTGCTAAAATCACTAACTCTTCTCGACATCAACGACCCCTTCCATGTGAAGAGTTCAGATCAAGTTTTAGAGTTGGTAAAAGTGCATTCTGACAAGAGGCTTAATGCATTCTCTGCTGACCTAAAAGACCTTTATTACTCTATTCCTCAGTCTGACCTGTTAACCTGCGTTGAAAAAAGCATATATGAATTTAGTGCAGTGCGGTTTTTCAATGAAGCGGCAACTTCTGTTCAAAGGTTTTCAGCACTAGTAAAACAATACCTGACTTCGTTTATCCTGTGGGATAATGTTACGTTTTTACAGAAGCAAGGCATATGTATCGGGTCTTGTTTGGCACCTGTTCCGAGTAACCAAAACTAGACAGAGTGTTGGCTGAGAGACTCAGGGGAACCTCAGTCTACAGAGCGTTCCGTTATGTTGATGATTTCCTTTTGTTTCTTGACTGCACCACTCAGTGTTTTCAAAAAGAATGTGAGGGTGTCACAAGCATAATCTCAGAATGTCTTAGTCCTCTTGATGTGACTTTCGAAAAGCCAATAGAGAGGAATATCCGCTTTTTCAATCTAAAAGTTGTGCTGTTTGGCGATCACATCTGCTGGTGTTATTAACCTAGAGCTAACAAGGCTCTTTTATCGTACAGTTCTGCTCATTCTAAGCATATTAAAAGGGGCATAGCGAAAATGTGTTTGAGCAATGCTCTTAAGAAATCGTGCCCTCATTTGATGTCCTCCAGTTTTCAACAAAAGTTATGGGTGTGAATGAGGCTGGGTTTACAAACCATGTGATTGTGTCAATTTCCGAAGCCTTGCTCAGAGCAGTCAGGAGAGCATGGTTCCTCGACGACAGCCAGCGCAGAGTCACGTAAAATGAAAAATTTCGCCATAATTCCATACATTCACCGCCTATCGCATAACCTGAAGATAGGACGTCGGGGAAAGGTCGAAATTGTGTTCTCAGCTCCAACTAAGCTTATCAGCCTGTGTGCAAAAACAAGACCATATGGTACAATAAGGGATTCGTGTGAAAAGCAGCAGGAACTGTGTTATTTACAGAATACCTTTACAATGTGGAAGGAGTTATATGGTACAAACCGGCAGATGCATCAATGATAGGCTTAGAGAACATGCCAATAAAGTTAACAAGCCTGCGGCGGATGGCTTCCTCGCAAGTCATTGTCACAAGTGTGGATGCGGCGAGCCCCGCTTCGCAGATAGTCATTATCGGGAGAAGCAAATGCGAAATAACTCGTCTAATCATTGAAAGTGCTCACATTGAAAAGTTCGGCGATACTTGTGTTAGCAAATCGTCTCTGTCACTATCCAAGAAGGAGTTGGAATTCCTATGCGTGCGTTAAACAGATTAGTTTTCTCTGCCTAGTCTGCAAGTGTCTTTATATCATTTTACCATGTGCTTTGTTGTCTTGCCTTAGTCTGCAAGTATATTAGAATATTTGACTATCATGTACCGTGACGGTAGACACGTGCTCGTGAAGCGAGGGAAAAAAGTGAGGGTATAAATGTGGCGTCCGTCCCGGAAATAAATCGTTGGAAGTTAGCGCCTGTGTGCGTCTCCGTTCTTCTTCTACGTCCGTGTGTTTTTTTTTCGCTACAAGAAGAAAATCTGCAAACATATAGGAAACGTGTGGGCTATGCCCTGTTGCTGCTTCTACATGTGCGTGGTGTTCTCTCAGCCTGTCATATACAGTCAAACGCCTCAACAACAAAATGACCTGTATAACGAACGATTCAGTATGCCCCAGCCAAATTCCTAACGTTTATGTGTACTTTCATCACCTCTACGACGAATTGGCCTGTACAATGAAGAAATTTAGGCACCCCCAACTGATGATTTGTTGCTTCACAATGAATGCCACACAGTGGTGCCATTCTGCTATCTGCAGAGACCACTCGGCCGCATTCTGCATTAACACGCAGCTAGCGACGCACCTGAGGAGTGTGCCGATGCCAGTAAGTGTTACAGTCCTGCTGTACTGCTTCAGGTATTGCTCAACCCATACGCTGCTTGTACTACACCAGTGGGTGTGGTGACTGACAAAAACGTCGCAGCTGATGATGATGTAACTGACGACGTCTTCAAAGCCTTCTATGCCGGAAAGGACGCGAATGTCAACGAAGGCATCAGTGACAAAGAGCCTGTAAACAAACGAAGAATTTTCACGGTAAGAAATCTGATAGCTGCGTTCAACGATTTGCAGATTTATCTGGCGTCACTCCTGCATTTTAACGGGGAGCATGCCGTAAACCTCACTGCAATGAAGACAGCTACAGTCATACATTCTGCAAACGAAATGTGCACAATAGCAACTAAGTATCTCTTGAACTCATGTTAAATAAATGTTTCTCTTTGAACATGTTCGGCCTGCGCCATTGCGAGCGGTATGGTGAGTGATCTTTACAACGAGGCGACTTCTATAACAAAGGATTTTGGAGGTCCAAAGCACTTCGTTATAAAGGCATTTGACCGTAGATGCTATGTTGGTCAGACTGACAGAGCCTAAATGCTAAGCTGAGAAAACACCACACATATGTAGAGCAACAACAGGGCTAAGATCTATAGCTGATCACTGTTGAAGATAGTTGTGGCCTGCTTTTTAATAACATGTGTCCTATGCAAGTTTGAGAATAGATAAGTTTAGTCTCGAGGAACTTGGAGTAAAAAAAGAAGATAACAGTATTAGCACTGAGTTTATTGGTATCACCATGAAATAACTGTTTATCTTAGAGGACAAGTGGCACACATGCAAGGCAACATTATTGTTTCGTATGGTTCCAGCCTAATGTAGCCAAATGTTCAGTAAATGTCACTTGTAGTCCAGCCTTGTGGTGCCTGTCTCTTCTTCGTGTCATGGTTGATTTTGCACTGGCTAAATTAGTCATGAATAGATGTTTAAAGAATGAGCAAGGCAGAAGCAAGGCAAGTTTGTTTTCACAGCTGGGAGGATTTTAAGAAATGGATATAATGAGGTTGCACACAAGTAGGGCTTGGCATATGTTAGTGATTGAAAGTCTATTCAGATGCAAATCAAAGCTAAAGAATGCAAAGTACTGCCGATCATTGTAGTGTGCCTTATTTGGTTACAGCCAATGGTGCAATGGTGCATATGTTGTAAGGCTGTTACATTGTAGCATGAAAGTTTAACTAGCAGCATGATAAAATATCATGTAGAATGACAATTCATGTTTGAATGTAAATTTATGTTCTCCGAAATGCCAGTGTATAACTAGTAAAGTGTCAATGGATGGATGCGAGTGGCTACAGTAATAGCCCTTGGGTTGGATAGTTTTCCAAGCGTTAAGGTCCCACTATGGCAGAGCACCTATTCGAAAGCATTCTTGTACTTATGTTACAAGTAGTATGTAGGTATGCGCAAAAGAAACCTTGCTGCCCATTTTGCTCCCATGCCAATATATTGTGGCCCGCAAGCTTTGTTCATGCAACTTAAGCAAATTAAGAAGCAAAGCAAATTAGCAACTTTGTGAAGGCAGGCTTAACCTTCCCAGAGTTCACAGAGCCCACATGCTGAATGTGATTGTTAATAACCACCAATTCTGGTACTAAGAGACACCACCAGCACTTGGTATCTTGAATTTACCTCAAACTAATCTTGTTTACATTGGGTAACAGTATAATTAAATTAGATCCAAATTATTGCAACATGAATCAGATGAACAAAATAAGATTGAACCCCACAGCAAACATCCAAATCATGTAAGTTGACTGGAAACAGGCATTGAATTACAGATATACATCAGAGCTGTACATGTTAACTAGTTAAAGTTCCAAACAAAACCATTTAAGGCTAGCTGTGATAGTGAAAAGCTAAAAAAAAATAATTTTGGCATAGCACTATGAAGCAATAACATCATACAGCTGAACTCCCGATGGTAATTGACTATTTACCGCCCTGATAAAAAAACATCAGCTTGGTGAGCAATGTAATTTGCATGCAGTAAGTTATGATATGGATGCATGAATGTAGGCTCTGCTCATGGAGCCAGGTCTTGCTCCATGAAGTGAACAAAGTGAAGAGAACAAGAAAGCACGCACTTCATAAACATAATCTATATTTAATACAGCAATAAAAACTGAAGCAAGAGACATTAAGCACATACAAGAACAAGATATGGCAGAGATCATACACAAAAGGATTTGAATGAATAAAAGGTGGTATTATGAACAGTGTCAAATGCAATGTTCCCAAATTCAATTTTAGCAGTTACTCCCAGCAAGTGGCGAACATGAAAGTGTCCAGAGTATGTCAGACTTGCTCTCTTTCAAAGTTATAAATATCCACAATAAATCACACAAATGAAGTTACCAGTATGTATGTCGTCTAAATGCAAGTACACAACACACTTGTCTTAAGCATTCCCACGCTTGCACACGACAGTGCACAACACATCCAATGCACCAGATGAAGGGCAGCAAAGGATCTGCCAAGTAATTTGGAAAATTCTTGCCATTTTCCACTCTACTACACTGCCACATCACACTCCTTACGAAGACAGCATCAACAGTGCATCAACTACTCCACTTTTTGAAAAGCCTGGTGAGCCACATTATGATTATAATGAATGCACAGCATTCTCTGACCACCTGCAGTTATTTAGCCAGAGACCTATTCCATCAAAGTGCAAACAAGCCAAGCATGCACGCTCCCATTCCATGCTGCCCTGATGGTTTGTGTGATGTGTATTGGCATAGAAGCATGGCAAAAAGCAAGTGATGTGGTGACACCCACAAGTGAGCAGTATCAAGCTATGTGATGGCAGGAAGAAGACGGTCGCCATATATAGTGATCTTTTATCATGATACAAACCACAAAAATATATTTCCATGAATCGAAGAGTTAATATGAAGGACCACATCTCTTGTTCGTGTTTGTGAGCGAGTGAAGGATCATTCAAGCCAATTGAAGTTGTCAGCATATACACAAGCCACAAAGACAACCCAAGCAACAGAACACATCTTCAGTTTTATCAGCCATCACATTATTTGACATTTCATGGCTTGCAATCATAATAGGAGTAAGCAATTTGAAGTTTCCACAGATCTACATTTTTTGCCTGGAGGAAAAGTTTGACACAAGCAACACGAATGTCACACTACACATGGCAGCAAAACCACCAAGCACTAAACTGACATACTGAACACTGCAAAGACATTTGTACATCAAAAGCTAAGCCTTCAAGATGGACAACACTTTGAATTCATAAACTTTATCAGTGAAAGTAGTAATTTGTACATATCTTTGTGTCAAGTGAGCTAGCACTCAAGAGTTCAGGTTTCCCCCATGATTTGTGCTGTTCAGGTGATAAGTGTTGAACTTGATACCAGAAGATCAGAAAAGCAGCATTTAAAAAAAAAGAAAAAACTACACATAAATTTATGCTGCATGAGGAAAAGCTACACTGCAGAGGCCAAGAAAAAGTAAGCAGGTTTACATGAAAGAGTGTAAATGTGTTGTGCCGCCAGAAATCTAGTCTGAAAGCACACACAGATGGTTTGTACGTTGCTTGCTAAGGCAGATTTTTTTTTTTTTTTTTGACACAACTGCAGCAGACAAGCCCATGCCATGTGCTGCTCGTTCCTTGTTTTCTTTTTCCAAGCCCACATTTTAGCGAGCCAGGCAGAGAACTTTCTGTGGCACTAAATGGGCCCTAGTTGGCTGGCTCACCAGAGCAGCTCTTCACTCCTCCACACCATTTCACAGCTCTATCAGGATTTGGCATAAGCAAGAAAGGCAGAAAAAAAGGACAACCAGATAATGAGAGACACCTTTTACAGTTTTTATCGCACTCAAGACCCTATAAAACCAGAAAACTTTTGTACCTTACACTGTTGAGGTGCTCCAAAAACCAAATGCCACTATGAAACAAATTACAGTAGGCTCCCTTTAAGATGAACTCTGTTAAACCAAGTTTCCTGATAAGATGAACTGCTTGGGAACATCCACTTCGTTTCCTGCAGATGCAGAGCGCTTCTGTGAAGCTGAACTTTTGATAAAACAAGTAAATTTCTAAGGTCCCTTCATGTTAATCTTAAAGAGAGCCGACTGTGTTATTAATTTGTCTAAAGGAAGGCCTTCCTCATACATTTCAGTGTTCACAGAAAATGGGCCCTCGCAGCAGCTTTTTACAGTCAATATATATATGCTCTACTTTGTACTGTTTGAACAACACAGGCTGGCACCTGTGTTTCATCTGACCACTGTTGTCCCATGCAAGCTCAGAGAATAAGGACACAACCTTAACCAGGGTGGGAAAGGGGGGCGAAAAAGGAGACTCAAAAGGGTCCAGAATAAGAGAAGCTCGTTACGACTGAGAGCACAGGCCCGGCACATTGCCCAGCTTGGAGCCCGGCACCATGTCGAGCCCCTACGGCAGGCTAAGGACTTAGGACACAGCAGCATAGGCTGCAGGAATTTTCTTAGGGTCTCTTGGTGTCATATCTAGACACATGCAGCACCTCATGGCTCAATAATGATGCATTATGATAGGGAGGCAATACTACATCAACCGCAGATTCTCACTAATTACACCTTGTTCTACGGGCAGCTTAGCATACAAGAATTACATTTACAGGCTACGATTGCAACTATATGATATAGTATTATTGATAAATTAACACAGTGGTACTCTAAAAGATTCTGGTAATTCTCAAGACACAATCACCAATACAACACAGCACAGCACTCTGAGCAGTTAAGAGTAAAATGATACTTCCAGGACCCTCGTGGCCAATAGATTGAACCTGTTGCAGATGCACATGGCACACAATGCACACGCACGCACGCACACACACACACACACACAAGGTATACTATCCCTGAACATATTTGATACATACATCTACGAACAACATACAGTGAATATGCTACATGACATCTCAGATACAAGTTCCATTGCCAATATAACACTAAGCAGTCAGGCATGTTTTGGCAAACTGTTGGATCACAAGAAACAATGATGACAAAGCAATGCATTAATGCCCTTCTCCATAATGTTTATGTAAAATAATGTGAAAAAAGGTGTTCCAGAGATTTGTCCGAGCTTAGAGTGAACTGTCTGACATTTAAAGAGCAGCCTCTTGTCTGTTTATTGGCATGCCTAAAATTTAAGGCAGACAAGCCAATCTGAACCCTGCCACGCAAGTACAGGTTAATAGATCACCTTGAACGAGTTGCAGGTTACCTGCAACTGGTGCTCAATCACAGTTATCATAATGCAATCCCCATGACAAGACAAACAGCTTATAAGTGGAAGCAAACACACAAGCACCACGGGGAGGCAAGACAAGAATGCCATTATCACCAACAGCACATGCAGAACATTCTGCTGAATGAAACAAGCAGCTCATTACATTATGCAAAAGAAATAAATGCATGGCTGCAACAACTTCCATAAACCCTGATTGGTGGAATAAATTAATAAATAACACTAGCACAATTAACACTCAGGTGTTCATACCACCAAAACACGTTCCCAAGTGAATTGGCAGCTTTCTGTGGCATGTTTAATTCTGTGACATAATTGCACATAAAGACTTCAATAGACACAAAGCAAGTTTTTTTTGTTTTTTTTTTCAAAAAACACTCAATACAAAAACCCTGGAAATGTGACAACAAGAAAGAAGCAATACAACCTCAGAATGCTAACAATCAAAGTCCTATACCAAATGCATAAATGAGGTCAAAGGAATGTCATACAGCAGAGGGATATCTGCATCAAATGCCTCATCACAAAACAAGTTTCTGGCCTTCAAGGACATGAATAAGCAACAGGGCAAATTATATCTATCATACTAGGTATAGGAACAAGTTCGATGACCACAGAAGACACCAAGTAGGGACTTTAGGCAGGACGGTGGCAAAAGACAACTTAGGCTCCCTCCAACAAACATGGTTTGAAAGTTTTTTTCTGGCACTGATCACCAAGCATCCGTATAGCGCACGTCACACTCCTGTAGAGCAGGCAGCTTCTCCTGAAACATGCAAAAACACGTATAGCACTTTTACTGCATCCAGACCGGGGCTGGACAGAGATGCACTGATGTGGCACCAATTGAGTGCAAGAAACAGAAGACAAGCACAGTAGAAGGGTTCTTATTTCCTTATCGTTAATACGACTGACTGACTGACTGATCCCAGTGATAGCGAGAGCTTCCTTTCCTATCAACTTCTGTACTTTTCTGCATTACCCAATGCTAACTGGCATCCAAATTTTATACTGACACAATATTTTCAAATCGTTTCAAGCCATTACTTGGAAAATGACAGAAGAATTGCCTTAAGTGTTTTTGTTGACAGTGAACATTCACCGCACAAGAGCAGGGCCATCAGCATCATTACTGTAAATGATTCTTCCATAAATATTCACAAGAACAAATGAATTTCCACTTACTTTTAGACACTCAAACGTTTGTGCAGACAAACTGGTGCTGTTCAAATTCAGCTTTCGCAAGCTTTTCATCGCTGCATGAAGGAGTGGAATAATAAATAAGTGCAGGCAACAGTTTTTTTACCATATCTCTACAAGCTAAATAGAAAAGTTCAATATAATACAAAAGGTAAAGACAACAATGCCCTTTGTTCCAACACACACAGGAAACAGATTTAATAAGCACGCTATTACAAAACTAAAGCACGTTACATCTACAAAGCACTAATGCTTGAACAGACGAGAAATGTCATAATTTACATTACAGACAGGGCACTGCCACAATAAATTGAACATAAGCAATCTTTGTACAGCATATACCAGCAAAGTTAATGTTAATTAAATCACCTAAGTCATAATGACAAGTAAAAAAAGAGAACTGTCACTATTTATCTTGGCACAACTATTGTTGATTATAATGTAAAATAATTATTACAGTTCAATCTATATTTATCCAATTTCTTTACATCTACATCTTGCTTACTTCTTCAATCAGTCAAAACACTTCTCTGTTAGAACATGGCCAGACTTAAAATTAACCTCTTCCACCACTTGCTAACCCTTGTCTTTAATAAAAACAGAATGAATGGTTCACACAAACACAATAAGTAAATGCAAAATATAGCCGAACATAAAATCAATTTACCCGTGAAATCAATTTGCCCGTGAAAGAACACTAAACACAATTTCTGCCTTTGAGGAGAGCAAGACATCTTTCACAACTGACCTATGGAGCCAACGCACAGTGAACAAGCTGAAACTATCAGGACACCTCATAAAAGCAAGCAAAGGCAAACTCAATTCAACTAACTTTGTGTATGAACAGTGTGTGAAGATGTGATTTTAACCCTACCTTCACCCATGACTTTTAACTGTGTCTTCACACAGCCAAAAGGAATTTTAGACTAGAATGACATGTACTACAGTAGCAGGAGCTTGATGTGGGTGAGTTGGTGTAACATACTTGAAAAAGCAGCGCAAAAGAGACGAGGACGAAAAGAAGACAGGTACAACAGACAGGCGCTTTTTTTTCAAGTACCGTATTTGCTTCGAAACTATTCAACACTAATTACTATTCACTTTGACTACGCTTCGAACTAAAATATTGATATTCATACAAGCCTAGAAATTAAATTTTCGTTAAAGTATCGTTCATTACCTCTGCTACCCTCATCCTCTTATGCTTGATCCTGACATTTTCTTCCCGCTAATATGCTGCTAATACCATCCTCCGAAAGGTTCTTTAAGCTGCAATAGAGTGATTGATGTCACCAAGCTTACACGGCATGCACATTGATTCGGTAAGCACCACGATAACTACCGTAAAAACCGAAATATAGGTCGAACTTTTTTTCAAAAAACCATTGCGAAAAGTCGACCCTCGTCTTATATACCGGACATTGGCGGAAAAACTACGAAGTCTTGCAACAATGGGCAGATGAAGTAAACAGCCGCCTTCGCCATCGCATTCAGGCTGCTTTTTCACATTTTGTTTCAAAATGAGCGGAAGCCAACGGCAATTCACCGTCGCCTTCAAGAAAAAGGCGATTGAGTACGCGGAAGCCTACGGCAAACCGCCAGGTTGCCGTGGGCTTCGTATCGTGCGACCATCGACCCGCGTGTTTGTCAGCACCTTATCATCACGGCACGGAGCAGCATTTAAATAAATACTGTCACCATTGTGCAACCGGCTGAGTCGCATTTGTTTAAAGGTAAGGTTGTCTTTCAGTACTTTTTCCATTGAAAAAGATTTTTTTCATTTTTAGAATTGGTTAGTTGGGGGGTCGACCCATATTCCGGTTCGACCTATAGTCCAGTTTTTACGGTATGTACTAGAGTGGCAAGCAAAACGCATTACTACGCTGTCTGGCGTGGCACATTTCTCACATTTATGTTGAATGCACCCCATTCGTGCTGATGTTGATCTCAAACACGTAAGCAACAACAGATGCCAGCTTCTGTAAGGTCACAGTAAGAGCCAAGTCTAACTGTGTTTGTCTGAAACACTTTCTAGCAGTAAACAAAAAACGGAGTCTTTTTGTAAGCAATTCCCACAAGCTGGCATTGGCAGGGTGAAGTCTTCACGCAGGCTAGCACGTCTTTCATACCACCATTAATTTCTACCTTAGCAGGAAGGAGAATGTGCAACAAAGGCTCAGCAGTATTGACAGTCCAGCTGGTCAATATCCCAAGAAACAAGAAGGATGCATTGCAGCTAGTCTAGACAGACTTTTGTGTGCAGCATCACATGTAAGTGAAAATAGCCTTAAACTGTGGCATGAACAGTAACAAGTTAATAAGTTCTATGGACAAATAAAGTTAGCCACATGCCTACAATGCTCGGTTTCTGTCACATGCTATTCCTACAAAGTGCGCCTAGCCTGGTAGCCACAGGGTTACCACACCCTTTACAAGCTCATCGTAAATTGTGGCACATTTTGCTGGAACACTGCAATGCATTTTGGCATGCAGTGTGTTTCCACACATTACAATGGCTTGCTTTGACTATGTCAATGGCCTTTGAGGGTCAAGATATCTTGCAGCACCACAAGCAGTGACTACTGCATGCTCAGATTGTGCTACAGCAACGCTGCTTTGGTTATGTTTCTCTAGTTCATGTGGCTACACAGATTGTATCTAAACATTTGAAAAGCCCCAATTTAACAATATTTTCAATCTAGTGAATTTTTTTCAAACCCTATAAGACCTTCTCTCCACCTAGCGGGTTTCTGCTGAACTATTACGTCAATCACTTGCCTTTGCTTCGAGTTGTTGACAAATTCGACTTCGCCCTGCCATCTGTTAGCCGCGTGGTTAGCTCAGATGGTAGAGCGGCTGCCCCGGAAAAACGGTGGTCCCGGGTTCGAGTCCCGGACCAGGACGAATTTTTCTTCAACTGCGAGGCTTTTCTTTCGAGGAAACCGTATGGGTTCCCTTTGTAGCAATTGCTACATTCAGGTGGATGTCTCATTTTCCCTTTAAGACCTCATTAAATGTAAGTTTGACTGAGGTGCCAACCAAAATCACTTCTTTTAAGGGTAAGCCAGTAAACTATCCTGTACACAGTGGCTACATGATCAGGTAACAAGATTCCCATCATGGTCATACCTGCCAACCTAGCAACATGAAAATTCAAAATTCGGGTGACTGCCGTGCGAGGGGGGCGTCAAAAAAACCTCTGACCCCCCCCCCCCCCCCCAAAAAAAAATGTTGCCGCCGTGCGAAACGGCGCACATGGTACATAGTCCATACTTGTCCCGACTACGCGAAGTGACAAAGCACAGAAACTCAGTCGTGTATGACCTACTATGAATATTTGCAAGTACTTATTCTTGGCTTTTGAAAATGCCATCGATCGTTTGGCATTCACACTTCACTCGACAACCTGACAAAGCCAACTGAAGCCTAGCACACTCACGGTCATATAACTGGATTGCTAAAAACGCACAACCCACACTGAGACGAGCCAATCCGGAAAATCCAATATGGCAGCACCTGTCGGGTGCTCACCTTCGTGGTGGTGCCAGCAGCTGCTACCACGATTCAAGGTGCATACTGGTGATTAACTGCTCCCGCACCACTTTTTCACATGGTTAAACTACAGGGCGTTAAAAAAAAAAAAAAGAAACCTGCTGTGCTGTGGCGGCCACTTTTCGGGAGATTTGAGGTCACATCCGTACAATCTGGAGATGCGAGAAAAATTCGGGAGGCTACCGGACAATTCAGGAGAGTTGGCAGTTATGCATGGTTCACACAGTGCACCTGCTAAAAATCAGAGCAAGAAAGGCCACCTAATTTTTTTTTTTTTTATGTATTGTACCACCTAAATCTTGATGGAGCCAGCTGCCATACCAGCTTCAGCAGCAAGAAGGCACTGCTACTAGGTGCAATTTCCAGGCCTTTATTTTACAGGCAGTTGTTTTGAGAACATCAAACACCGGTGGTTATCATAGCTTCTGGCAAGACCTTTGCACCAAAAGTAGCCACTATCAGCATAACAACTATCAGTGTATTTGGTGTAAATATACTGCACATATCTTGCAAGGACTTCAATATCTCTATCATGCATGCTGACCTCCAGTGGTAAGCCATTGCTCCATATTAGTGCTCAAAGAGAAATGCAATGTTTCCACTTCTAGTAGCCTGTTATTGAAATTCTCACTGGTTCACCACTACTGATTTTCTGTTTGCATTCCAGCCGCCCTTGATTAAGTAAAGTGATGCATACATGACCACTCCAACAGTAAACATTCAGCACCCTTGAAAATTTTTTGTATTTTAAAATTTTTTTTGCTATTTAGATGTAGCATGTCAAGTCAACACATGCTAAATCAAAAAGGATGATTGTACATGCGATGTTACTAGTCATTCCCTATTGTTTTATACCTAAAGTGCTCATAGTGAGTGCCAGATTTGTAGGAAGGAGGCTAAAAAATTAAAGTGTGGTGCTTTATTATCCAATCCCCTAACCCCCATCTAGACCAACAACATATTCCAGTACATGGTATACATAATGAAATGCATTAAGAAATCAGAGACACAGGCCAAATAAGAACCGATGGGAATAAGCCCTGACTTCAACTGGTGGTTTTCCAAAGAAAAGCCAAATGACAACAAGTGTGGAAACTGGGATAGGCATTACAGTAATGGAACTCAAAGAAGCCAAAGAAACAATAAAGTCAGGCATCATTGCAGGCAACATTCGCAATAAGCATAAGAGATATTACATAACACAAGCCCTGACTTCAACTGGTGGTTTTCCAAAGAAAAGTCAAATGACAACAAGTGTGGAAACTGGGATAGGCATTACAGTAATGGAACTCAAAGAAGCCAAAGAAACAATCCAGTCAGGCATCATTGCAGGCAACATTCGCAATAAGCATAAGAGATATTACATAACACAGTGAAAATTGTGTACGTTAGCAACACTGTGAGGTATGGATATGGTTCCTGGTGCAGTTGACAAAAAACCTTCTGCAGTGCAGCGTGAACTCACACACAAGAAAGAATTCAAATGCAGAAGTGTTTGGATTCTAAAGTCACCTGCACATAATATAGATATTAGGCTGATTGATATTCCTAACTATTCATCAAATATCCAGCCTATCGCTCTGTACTATATGTGCTACAAAAGCCATAATGTCTAGTTTGTCCGGTTAGGATCAAGCTATGGGCCCGAAAGAAAAAAAAAACAGTTTCTCGCCAACAAATGACTGATAGTGTACACAAACACTGCATAAATTCTATGGAATCGAAAGTTACAATCCCCACAATTCACTACAGAGGGGATGGAGGCATGCCCCGACACCTTTGTGGGGGCATTCACCAGCTTTGCTGTCCCTACGCCTCTCCCTTTCCACTCGTGATGGTTGTCAGCGTTGTCCTTTGCCATGGACTGGTTTGCGGCATTGGTGCTAGCACTGCCGGCCGCAGCGGCGCAACCAGCAGAGCGAGCACGGGGGAAACACGAGGGAGACATCTCCGGGACATCACTCGGTACGTACACGTTTTCCCTCTCGTCCGCCAGCCCCTTTGTCCGGGGCATCGGACTTGAGCTCATCTGCAGTGCCTAGCACCTACGGTGAGCGCATACGTTGTGTTGCTCTTTTTCCGAACGCTAAGCCGAAAAGCGGTGCCTAGTGCTCATGTGTGGTCATATTTACTATGCCGACCAGCACTTATCGGAGGCCCAAGCCAACGTTACTAGATGAGGTCAGTTGGAAAACTCGCTCGAAAAGGTGGCCCAGTCCTGTCACCCATCTAAGCGTAGCGCTCTCATTGACTTGCGACCTGGTCACGTGGACCATTTGCACAAGCAGACGACACGGTATGATTAGTGCATGCCTTCAAACAAGCTTTTTCTACTGCAAATAAGGACACCTGCTCTTGGTTAGGGAATTCATATTTGAAAAAAAAAAGACGAGGCTTGATGCTACCGAGTGCGTTCAGCTACCTTGATTGAACGCAAACGATAAGCAAATGCGAGTGGATATCACTGCCCGCAACTCACTTTGAGGGGAAAAGTGCTTTTGTCGAGGTGTATTAGGACAGGCTTGTCGTAACGACAGAAAAAGAAAAAAAGAAGCTCCTGGAATGGCACTTCACCTGCCGAGCCTCCGCCATGCCAGCTAAAATCATCACGTTTCATTCAAACACCCCCAATCATGAGTTCCTTCTTTTTCTTTTCTGTCTTCTTGAATATTTCTCGATCATTCTAAATTTCTAAGTTTTATAAGGCTTGTTTGCACAAACATAAAATTTACAGTTAATGCAAACATGGCAAAAGTAAGGTAATGTGCGGGCCGGGGCATTTTAAAGCTGCAGTAGGCGATATATTTATGTTGGTGCTGTTATGATCGGCTTGGAATTCGACTGCTCAACTGTGGGAAACATCTTCACGCGCTTTCCTGTGACGAGAGACTTATCATCTTCCTGGAAACTCGGATCATTCAGGTGTGGGAATCAGGCCCGCACGCTTTCCCGTGACGAGATCGCCTTCATCCCTGAGAAAGCGTCCCCCCTCTACGCTCTAAGCAGACGCAAAGGCAAGCACCCAAAGAAGAGAGCATGAAGGGGAAGACATCGTCTACTTGACAACCTGACAAAGGCACCGACACTTCCACGAGTTCCCCAGGGAGACATCGGCTACGACCAGACCGCGAGGGGTTATTTAAGGCCGTCCTGGCCCCTGTGTTAGGCAGAACCGCTCGAGACTCGGATAGAGTCACAACCATGTGAAAACAGTCTTTTCTATTTTTCATCATCACGATGCACGCCTTCGTCGCCGTCTCCTGATTCTTGCACGACCCACCTCACCCGGTCGAGATCGTATCAGTTGGTTGGCAGTAATGGGATACTTCACTATTCGTCCTGGTTTCAGCAGAATGGTGAGCGCTTGACTTTCTTTGAGAATTTGCCAGGTTTTAGCTCGTGTGTTTCTAAAACAGCAAATTAGTTCCTGTACACGCAGGCTCCTGTTTAAAGCTTCCTCACGTAACAGCAGAGTAAGAAAGTCCTCATTCGGAATTGACCATCGATTTGAGCAAACGGAGAAAGCCAGAGTTATTATTACTTTGCAAAGAGCTGGGAATTGAGGTCAGGAAAAGTCAGAGAAAGCCGGAGCTTATTGAGGCGATTAAAAAGTGCGAGGCTCTTGAGGACGAAATGTCAGAAGCATGGGGATAGAGAAACGAGCTGAGAAAGCTGAACAAAACACTGCAGAAGAAAGGCAAAGAGCTGATCAAAAGGAAGCTGCAGAAAGAAAGGAATGAGAGGAACAGAGAGCTCACGAACTAAAGCTAAAAGAACTACCGTAGATGTGCAGCGGGATCTTGCCAGGAAATCAGCAAATAACCTCTCAATAGATGAAAGACATTCAGGTGAAGCAAGAGTGAAAATAAGGAATCTCATGCCGTCGTAAAAGGTGAACGATGACACGGGATTGTTTCTCGTTAATTTTTAACGAACCTGCGAGAAAAACGGGTTGGCACTGGAGAGTTGGCCACAACAGATTCTGACCGTTCTTCCTGGTGAAGCAACCGAAATAATCACAAGGCTAACGAGAGACGATGCGGATGACTATCAGAAAGTAAGAAGGGGAAGACGTCGTCTACTTGACAACTTGACAAAGGCACCGACACTTCCACAAGTTCCCCAGGGAGACATCGCCTACGACCAGACAGCGGGCCGTCCTGGCCCCTGTGTTAGGCAGAACCGCTTGAGACTCGGATAGAGTTACAACCATGTACCAATGAAGTGAATACAGTCTTTTCTATTTTTGATCATCACGATGCCCGCCTTCGTCGCCGTCTCCTGATTCTTGCACGACCCACCTCACCCGGTCGAGATCGTATCAGTGCCATCAATTAGCACTCAACTAGTTGCGTCATTTGTAACTCTTGCTACTCTTAATAAATAAATATATAAATAAATGAATTGTGCACTTCCTACACACAATTTATTTATTCATCGCAGAAGCAATACATTCACAGTTAATGCTTTTATGAGCATTTATTCTTTAGGTAAGCATAAACACCGTACCTAAGCAGCACTAGAATCAGTCAGCACTTGGTAAACATTAGCCCCGGACAGCATGTCGATACGTTCTCCTGCCCTACAACAGTTCAGATGTGTCCTCTTTGAGTGAGAATGTTACTGTGCTCACAGCACAGTAACACGTTCCTCTCGCAATAAGCACCATTAATCAAATTTGGAGTGCTGAAGGTGTTCTGAAAAGGCTGCGTTGGTTAACGTGCGTTGGCAACAGACAATGAAGCAGACGACACATGAGCAAAATTCATGTGAACGGGGCGCATCTCGATTGCAGCGCCGGCACTTTTTGGGCGACAACCTCGCTGCTGTGGCAAGCCCGCGGAGTTTCCACACTGCCCCAATCTAGTAACATTGGCCCACGCTAATAGAGATTGCTCTAGCTCTCGGGAGTGGGCCCATTGGTTATCGCGAGAGCAAGTAAAATAGCCGCAGGGACACTTTTCCCTAGCAGCATGTTGTGGGGAGCCATTCTCCCACAGCAACGTGCTAGCGGCGCCCCTTTCTGTTATTTTTCGCCCCGGGCGCAGGTGCCCCTTTGATTCTTGTGCCAGCCCGGGACCAGGCGTTTGTGTAGTGCTGGGTGTCAATAGAGACAATAAACTGTTTCCTAACTTAGGGCAATACTGAGTTCTCATGAGTGTGCAGCTGTCGGTGCCCCCCTTTTACGGCCTGAACATGCGCACTAGACTACGTGAGATGACGACTGATGCTGCCCTGTGGCTTGCTAAGCCCAAAATCAAGGTGGTCGGTACTCCTGTGAGATACCAGACTACTGAACTAGCATTATAAATTTGGCCTATGTTTCATGGTGCAAAAAGCTTGTTTTTCCTATTTACACAATGGCATCAGGGGACAAGTGCACTTAAGATATTTGGCACCCTTAAATATGGACATATGTACCACAACGTTGTGCTAGAGCATGGTGTCTAGCAGGATATTAAGGGTGTTATCTTTATTTGAGAGGTAACAACAAACAAGAACTAACATTACATAACATTTCACTAACCAGTTCCTTGTGTACCTAAGGGGGTTAAAGATGCACCTAGATGAAATTCAGGATACCTTGGTGAAGCTACAACCTCAGTGGTGGAAAGTAGCAAAGATTAAACAGCTATTATTACTTAAGTGAAACAAACATTACTTAGACAGGCAATACTACACAATTTTCAAAAAAGAAGACTAGGGTCTGAAACTGATGTTAGACAAAAAATGCTTACATTCAAGTGATGACAGCCCTTTGTCAGTGACTGGAGTTTCACACAAGTTGAGCACTTGAAGCTTTGGGAGGTGCTCCGAGATAAGTTTTAACCCAGAGTCACCAAACTGAAAGAGATTTGCCAGAATCAACAACCTAGTGATATAATAAGGTACAAGTTGCTTGCTTACCTGTGTTGACCACAAGTTCAGATAGCGTAGAGAAGGAAGCTTGATGAGGTGCTCAGCACAAGCACTGGTCACTTGGGTAAAAGCCAGAGATAAACATTCCAGGTTCCCAAACGATCCACAGCTCAGCAGCTTCTCCAAGTCAGCATCCTAAAATGGTAAGAAGAAGTTTCCAAGAGCAGTGAGTAACTGAGTATACCTGTTTGCCTGATCACAGTCAATATTCATTTAATTTGTGGCTCATGTCCTGAATACAACTGTCAAGCCAAAGTGATCTAGCAATTTAAGTGTTTACTTTTCTCTATTCTGGGCAGTCAAGTGTTTACAGATACAGAATGATTTTTCGAACCTGCTAGAGTATTTGGATATCCCTGCAGTACCATGATTTTGTCTAGAGAACTAGTGTATAATAACAGTGACCGAAATTTCAAACGTACGGTGCCGTGCCCAATTAATCGGACAAGATCAATATGCACAATGTTACAAAAATGACAGGCCATGAACAGATTGTCCCCGTAACCTTCCTGTCAAGGTGATTTTTTTGCCCTCGGAGTGCCATACGACCGCTTCAAATGGATCTGCATCGACTCTGCACTAAACTATGACATCGCTTGCATACAGCCGATGACACTTGGACTTGGCACTCGTGGGCAAGAGGTCGCACGAAGTTGCAGTAATATGTTTATACAAGTGGCTCATCAGTGATTGGACCCAAGATCACACACACAAGCTAGACTGACTGTTAGCACCACCATAGAGGCGGTGTTCGGGTCTACAGGTGAGTGGCTGGCAACTACTGCATGCACGCCTACCAAGTTCACAGGTGTCCTTACTGGTCTGAACAGATTAAGCTTGCGTATGACATGCTTCCTGAAATCTGCCGTCAACAACCAACCACAGAATACACGAACGCTGCACTGCGTGACACATACAGATACATGTCTTGCAAGATGCATCATTATACAGACAAAATTACCCAAGGAGTATCTAAGGGAGTATCTAAGATACATGTATCTTCGATACTGCCCAGCACTGCTCACAGGGGTGTGATTACATCTGTTCACAGGTGGGTGCTGGTATAAGAAACGATGCCGCCGTAGATAAACTATGCTGACATGCTTGCACTTTTTTCAAAACTTGGCTCAGAAAAACTGACTGCCCCTCGTCGACGACGGAAAGAAGAATTACTGCAAGTTTCTGACTTGTTCGGTTTTTCTGATGGGCGACGGGCGCACAGTCATCGAGTTTTCTTGCGTGCGCTTACATACATGTTTCGATTACACTATGGGAGTACGCGCTGGTTGCTCTACTGCAAGTGAGTCGAGCGGCGATTGCTCCGATGCAGACAACCCAAGTGCCCGAATCAGAATATATATCTATTTCAGTGTATCCACATTTTATTCCTATTATAAGTATTTATGGAAGCCCATCTGTATTCGTGAAAAAACAATGCATGTTTATCTACAGAAAATATTTTGTGACTTTATGGTCACTCTAAAAAAATTGCAGTAAATTTTTTACGAAATAGGTTAAATCTACAATAAGAAAAACTGACCCTCTAGGGTCACATTCGGTGAAAAAAATGGGACCTCAAAGGGTTAATGTGATGAATAAAAAAAAATTATTTATCCAAATATATATACAAAAAAAATCAATTTCATCCAATTTATTATGTGGGGAACAGATAAGTGATGAGGACTTCATGCCAATGCCACACACCCGGAGTGAACTTTCATGTAATCAGGAACCCAGATTGCCAACTCCAGAAAGGCAGCTACAAACCTTGCATGCTTCTCCCTGTTTACCATAAGCAGGCAGACAGTGTGAAGGAGCATGCATCTCATGGCTCAGAAGGGAGGGGTGTGTTGTGGGATCTATGGCAGAACAAATGTAACCAAAGTAAATGATAGTGCTGATGTACGCTTAAGTACAACTGATGCAAGGCTTCTATACCAAAAATACTAAACCCACACAGTTTACAGAGCACCACTCTTTCATCTAGAATGCTCAAACATGTGCTGTCACCTGTTCAACAGCACCGTTTCATGTCTTGCAAGTGCTGCAAGTTACTGTATTGCTGAACCTGCTGCACACCATTGATGCCTTCTTCACAAGAGCAATATATGCCGTACACACAACTGAAAGTAATGGACATGATGACGTATAGTGTTTAATGGCACAAGGGCCAGGTATGGCCAAAGAGCACCAGGAAATTGCACTGGGCAGTCGATGGATTGATGAATAGTGGTATGTAGATGTAACGTGGCTGTATAGAGGCCTAAAATCGATCGCTGTATAAGTGCGTAAAACATGTACTCGTAATAAACTATGGCAATGACTACAGTGAGGTGTGCCATGTATTTAGAATATGTATAAACTTAAAAGATTCATTTAATAACAATTTTCAAGCATCACTACTGCCTCACAAGGGCCCTTGAACGCAAGGGCCTGTAGGCATGTGCTATAGATAATACTGCCGTGCCACAGCATAGGCCTCTAGTGAGAGGCCGTGGTACGGATCACCTGGTTGTATAACATCTACTACATGAACATCATTTAAAAATTCTAGAACTGATTTCACGTTAAAGCGCAGGTCTTTGCCGAGAAACAATGCCAGGTGTAATGGAATAGTACGCTGTTTGCATGCTAGACGAAAGTGCTGTTTTCTTTGATCTGACGTGGAGAGCAAGATAGGGAGAAGTAAGACGTGGAGAACAGTAGCGTCTCGCCACATTACCCACAGACAGGAGGATCACCGCTGGTCAACAGATAAGTGTGTGTGCCATATTCGTCATCATCATCAGCCAATTTTTATGTCAAATGCAGGACGAAGGCCTCTCCCAGTGATCTCCGATTACCCCTGTCTTACGCTAGCTCATTCGAACTTGCACCCGCAAATTTCCCCAATTTCATTACCCTACCTAATTTTCTGCCATCCTCTACTGTGCTTCCCTTTCCTTGGCACCCATTCTGTAACTCTAATGGTCCACCAGTTATCTGCCTTACACATTACATGGCCTGCCCAGCTCCACTTTTCTCTCTTAACGTCAACTTGAATGTTGGCTATCACAGTTTGTTCTCTGATACACACCGCTTTCTTCCTGTCTCTTAAAAGGTCCCTGAAACGGTTCGGAAAAATTTTGTAGACATATAGGGTACAGCTACAGTAAAAGATTTGCACCACAGTTTAAGTGAAGCGTCTCATATTAAGAGGCCTACGAATGATTTCAAGTTAACCTCCTCCCTAGATATGCTTTTTCTCCTCAACTCATTTGCCAAGTGATAGGGGCTAAGCTCTGCCTTCACTGGCTCTGCGTCAGGATGTGACGTCGTGTTGTCTACTTCCGGATGTCTTGGAGCCAACGCGTGAAGCCTCTCCAACCTCTCCCTAGCCGCCTGACCATCGATCCCCAGCGAGTTATCCAAGCAGCATGCGCTGTGAGCATTCTGTCACAGCACCAAGTGTGTCCGGTATTCCGGTAACCACAGGCGAGCTGGGTGTTTTGACAAATGGGCTGAGGTATAAACTAAAGCCCTCCATACAATTACCGCTGTGATGAAGGCGCTTTCGCATAGACGTACGTGAGCAGCCTGAACGGCCTGCACGGTCTAGATGGTGGCACAGAGCTTAACCAGTCATACACTGAGCTAATATTGCTGTAACCAAGTGTAAAACATCTGAAACATTTAAAAAGACAACGTGTTCATGATTACACTCCTGCCAAAAATTTACATCAGCAGCAAAGTAGAATACCCTTGGTTACTGCTATATTAGCTCTGTGTTTCGTTGAGCTTTGTGCCACCAGGTGGCTGCACTGTGCAGACCGTTCACGTTTTGCAGCTCCGCTCAGTGCGTAAAACGCCCAGTCCACTTGCGCTTGAGTTTACCCGAATACTGGACGCGCTTAACTCTATTCGGTAGTAATCCTTAGGTGTGAAGTAAGGGCTGCAAACGTATAGATTCTGGTGCCAATCGAACAACAACCGCCCGATGTGCTGCAGCCACTTTGCTTGCATGATGCCTTGCAGAGGGATACAATGTTGCAGCTTGACATGTCGCCGATCGCTAGATTTCCAGCCCAAAATGTAACAAGGGCGATCCATGGTGCTCGTAAAAATAAAGCGCGAGACTAACCCTGACCACGTAGCTCGCGTCAACACAGAGAAGGTTTTTACACAAGCAGACGACACTTGCTGTATGCCAGAAGTGCTTGAGTGCAATGATAAATTGTCGTTGTGTATGCTCCGTGACTTATTTTTATAGAAACAAGTTAACCAACATTCCAACTATTATGGACAACATTTGTTCACCATTAAGTCGGAAAAATTATTGATGCCACAACCTTGGTAGTCAATTGGATTGCTCGCTCAACTGACGTCAGATGGCTGACATCAGTCAATTGGTGTGGGGTGACTGAAAACTCAAGGAAGCAGTGCCGCTGCGATCGGTAGCATTGTACAGTTTTAAGACCTTATAATAAATTATACGCTTACACGAGGCACTAAAATGTGTAAATTAAAGGGCTGCTCACCAGGTCTGGCCATTTTTAGCTGACAAGCGCAGTGCATACAATGCGCTCTAACGATCATGTCGGCCAAGTATTACCTCTCTGCGCGCTGCGGAATGAGCTAAAATTCCAAACCAAACACCGTTTGCCCTTCTCCACGCGAGCTTCGTGCTTCCAGCCGGAGAGTTGACGTACATGCACAAGTGCTCCGACATACATGTGTGTGCTGTGACGTCACTCTCAGGGACACGTGATTTCGAGAATTATTCAAGGCAACAGCAGTTATTTGTTTGGTCTGTTGCTAATGGACAAATTAAACTTTAGAGAAATTATAAAACCTACAAACCAAATGTCTGCGTGTCTTTGTTTAGTTCGTACCGTAGCAAAAGAGATGTACTTCCATTTCGTCTGCTTGTTCCCATGTCGTGCAGTCGCGTGCACTGAGAGAGAAACTATGTCATTTTCTACCATGTTCCAGCGCGTGATCATGCTCTGTGATCTGCTTGCGTCTGCCTCAGTGTTTGTGTAGCACTGACTTATACCACTAGTCAGGTGTTCTCGTGCACAGCGCGCAAAACGAAAAACGCAACAGCTCGCGCGCTTGACCGTCAGCGGAAGTGTGGCGCACAGCAAAAAAGAAAGGGGGAAAAAAAAAAAGAAGGCAGGGCCCAAGACGTATGCGTCACGCGATCCTCCAGCTCTGGTATGGAAGAATGCAGGGAAGGAATTTCGCTTGTGGAGGTTAGACAGGGCGAGTGAAGAGAGTGTCCTTGTTGGCAGTGTCGCTCACCTCCTGAAATCATGGGTTCGTGGCACTAATGAACCAATTTGAATAATTATTGCAGTAAAACACTCCGAAGAGGGCACGTAACAACTTCCAGCATATAAACGAAATTTGCTATGCAGCCTGGTGAGGGGTCCTTTTATGATCAGAAGGACCTACCCTAATGGCTCAGTACATTTGTACAAAATCATGAAAATTTTTTCAGGGTCCCCTTAACATCGCACCTAAAATTTTTAGTTCGATCACTCTTTGTGCGATCCTTAACTTGTCATCGACCTTCTTTGTTAGCCTCCAAGTTTCTGCCTCATATGTTAGCACCGGTAGAATGCAATGATTGTACACTTTTCTTTTGAACAAAGTGTTAAGCTTCCAGTCAGGATTTGGTAATCCTGCCGTATGCACTCCAACCCATTTTTATTATTCTGTAAGTTTCCTTCTCATGCCATATCAATATATATCATCATCAGCCTACATTTATGTCCACTGCAGGACGAAGGCCTCTCCCTGCGATCTCCAATTGCCCCTGTCTTGCGCTAGCTGAATCTAACTTGCGCCTGCAAATTTCCTAACTTCATCACCCAACCTAGTTTTCTGCCGTCCTCGACTGCGCTTCCCTTCTCTTTGTATCCATTCTGTAACTCTAACGGCCCACCAGTTATCCATCCTACGCATTACACGGCCTGCTCAGCCATGCCATACGTGTGGCCTAATAGAAGTTGACAGAAAGTGACCTCATTCCATCGTGTTTTTGTTATTGGGGGCCAACATCCTAAATGTGGCTTTATTAAATAGAGCTTGTTAGAGGATCTTGTGTCCCAGAAGCGTTGCCAACAGCAGCTCAGTTTTTTGCATAGGCACGGTTTCAAATCTATGGCAGGAACAGCGATGGAAGAGTTATTAGCGTTTGAATCTATAGATGTAGCCAGTTTATCAGCAAGCATGCTGCCTTCCATGCCTGTGTGCCCTGGAACCCAGCATATAATGTCATGCTGTTGAGAAGCGTAAGCTTTGCATAGAGCTGAGCAAAGCTCAGTAATTACAGGAGTCTCATGTTTCTGTAGCGACGATAGAGCTTTAATGACGCTTAAAGAGTCAGTATAAACAAATGCATTCCGAAGCTGGATATTACTGATGTACTCTGCAGCTGAGAATAGTGCATAGGCCTCAGCCGTAAAAATACTTGCTTCCTGGTGCAGGGCAACAGATACCGAGAACGATGGGCCCACCGCTGCACACAACACACTCGCATGCGACTTTGATGCGTCAGCGTAGAATTCTGGGCATGAGTATTTTGGCTGAAATTCTAGGAAGTGCATTCAGATATGTGCATCAGGAGCATGCTTTGTAACTTCTACAAGAGACATGTCACATCTATAAACTGCCACTGCCACTATGGTAATGGCTTCGCTGGGGCCATTAAATGATGTTCAAGGAGTGAGACACTGATTTCATCACTAAGGTTCCTCAAGCACAGAGAGAAGAGCTCTCTCACAGCATGTTGGCTGTGGAACCGGGTGGCGCTGGTCATATCGTTTATGGTTAACTTTTTCACTGCCAATTTAACTTCCGAAAAACGTACCAAAATCGCCAACTTTTTAAAAAAGTTTTTGCAATATAATTTTTTGCATGTAATTCTGATTCTGAAAATATATGTTACATCATTGATTTCTCTTTAGATTAGCACAGAAATTAAAAAAGAAAAAAACTGCTGTTAAGGGCGGCTTTCCCGCAATGCATGCCGTGATGCCCCAGAAAAAAAAAATACATGAAACCAGCCGAGAATATCATTGTCGTCAGTGGGCTGCCGCAAGATTCCGGGCACTGAAGAGAAGGGAAACCGTGGAGGCGCAGGTGGTGGGTTATCGGTGTTCACGCGTTGCCACACACGCGTGCACTGCTCAGTGCGTCACCGTCGTCGTCATCACCGTCGCTCTCGTCGTCATCTGAAGCAATATCCAGGGTAAAGACAACGTAGGAGCCGTTGTCGGACACAAATTCCATGTTGTCACTAACGCTGCTTTCTGTACTGCTCAAAGAAGCACCTCTTTTTCTTGGAGCATCGCCGCCACCGGCATTCTTCTTGCGAAGCGCCATTATGAAATGACTGTTGCCAGGCTTAAAACACACGCGAAATGCACGAAATGTGGTTTTTCGTAGACAACTACCGCCATCTAGAGTTGAAAATTGCAAGCAAAGCAATTGACAACCATGATACATCTTTGGCGGTGGAAGAAGCGGAAAATCGGGCCGGACGAGTGTAACTCGTCAATAGAGAGATTTAGCAGTGCCAAGTTACCGTACAGTAAGTGCGGTATTACCGTACCGGCCGAGGACTGCGCATGCACGCACTTTACCGTACGGAAAAACTTTCCGTACGGCGTACTTGACGGTAAGGAGTCTCTACCGCAAATGGTAACGTGCGCACCATGTTTTGCGAGCCGAGCCGGACCAAGCCTAAACATAGCGAGCAAGTGGCGTCGGCCACAGAGTCCATGCCGTGCATGTCCGCGTCTCGCGTGCGTTTTTCACCATGGTAGGACCAAGGAACGAGTTAACTTTAATTCACTTTCTGCGACGCGGCGAAGTGACGGCACGTATGACAGCCCTTCTAACCGAAAGCATAAACTTGAGCTGAACTGAACTTGTGACCGTACCATTCGTAACACTCACGCCGAATGAGAAAAAAACTAAGATTAATATAGACGAAAACCAAGTAAAGAAACAACATAAAGTGTGGAAAGAGAAAAAAGAAAAAAAGAAACACTTCGGGTTGGTGGCGCCATCTAGTGACGCATACTTTACTTAGAGGGGGCGCCTAGTCTTTATTGCAGTAATTAACAATATTCTACTTATCTGCTTGTGTAAAGTGTCGCCAGCGGTGCAACGTATACCAAAAAGTCCTATTTTTATATATTGCTCAGACAAAAACACCGATGCAACAAAAAAAGGTTTCACCTGTTGCTGGACAAAGCGTCACAAGATGTCGCCACCAGCTTCGTGACTGGCGTCCACATTTGCCGTAACTGACCCTTCCTTGAGGAATAATATGTGTATGGACAAGCAAAAGCTTTCTACTATTCGCCAAAATTAATATTTCGCGCTCAGCACATAGTCCTTGCATACTGGCAAAGCCCTAAAGTTAGCCACTATCATCATTATCAAGTTACCGTCCTCATCGATCACACACGCAGCTAAAACGTCTTCGGTCGTCGCGGTACGTTCGTACGGAACGGTAATACCGTACCGTATACCGCACTTACCGTACCGTAATACGGCAATGCTAAAACTCTCTATTGGCGATATTGGTACAAACTCGTGTGACGAGTACAGCTCGGCGTTGGCGGCTAAAGGGTTAAATAAGTAGGATGTTCATTGTTGGCATCTATTTTGAGAAAATACATGCAACTAAAACATGACCTTCGAAGATGTAGTGACCATTCGTTAGATTCTGATTCTATGTAGAGACTCTACAAGACTTGTTCTGAAGGCACCGGTCGCAAAACGGATACCTATATGATATCCTATCCCTAGAAGGCCTTTAGGCACTTCTTCCTTGGTGGTGGAGCGGTGCTAACAAGGTCTGCCTTAGGGGCTAGCGGCATGCCTGTTGGCTCACTATACGTGGTCTGAACCAACGTTACTAGACTAGCTTCAGTTGTAAAACTCGGCGGCGTTGCGCAGAACCGCCACCCGCCCGCGCCTGCAAGGCACTGCCGTCGCAACCAGCTTCACTTCCCCAATAGCCGGCTACGCGAACTGGCCGGACGAAACACGCAGTGCAGCGTTCGTGTATTCTGTGGTTGGTTGTTGACGGCAGATTTCAGGAAGCATGTCATCCGCGAAACTGTAGCCTTCATCGCGTTTGTTAAGGATATTAGCAGACGATACGGACAAGCTGCGTTCCTGACTGCAACAAGCGGCTATCAAACGATGTTGACAGTTTGGCGCGCCACTTCTTGTGTTCTCCCAGCGATGCGACACTTCGCTTGGCGTTGAACAGAGCGATTCCTCCTGCCGATCAGGAACTCTCTGCGAAATCCATGGTGTGTGATTTACACTTTCATGAGCAGGACATCTTAAAGTGTTTGTGCATATTATCAATGGACAGACGGTTGAGGTGCCACGAGACAAGTGGACACTTGCCGAGGGTGCGGTGCCGAAAGTGTTCCCGAACCTTCCCCTCGTATCTGTCGAACCAACTGGGGAAAAAAATGCAAACGAAGAGAGATGTTTGGTGACCTGTTCTGGGCCATCTTAGAAGTGCTATCAGAGAATACGCTGAGTCGTGTTCGGTGCCCCTTGCGCTTTCAGGAACTGAGCACATGCATCATTAAATTTTTAACAGCGGAGCTGTTGAAAATTCCGGGAAATGCTGGGGATGACTTGGTAGTGCTTAGCCTAGCCCAAATACGTGGCCAATACCTTGCAATAGCCTATCAATAGCCAATCGATTATCGATCAATCACCAAGAAATTCAAGAAAATTCTGGGGATGACTTGATAGTGATTAGCCTAGCCCAAATATGTGGCCAATATCTCGCGATAGCCAATCAATAGGTAATCGATAATCGATCAATAATCAATAAATTCCGGAAAAGCATAACCCGCAAGGCCAGGACCAGCTAGGTGCCGATTAGCTCCGCTGTTTCTTTAGCCTTGCGCCATTTGTGCAAGCTACACTAATTTTTATTTAGTCACGCGCATGCATACACGCATACCTTGCAGGAACCTTGCATAAAAATGCATTCTTAGGCAAGGTTCCTGGAGCAGCGGCGGGGATCCAGTCTTGAAGTAAGCGAGGAAACATGCCAAGCTGCTGTAGGTGGAGTTGGTTTTCACGTAGGCCCAAATCATTTGCTTAGGTTATGTCCCTTCTGACAGTTTAAGTCTTAGCTATATATAGAGGCATACAGTTGTTTTTTACTTCGTTTTATTTAATAAAGCACCTATTGGTTTACAAGAAAGTTGTGCTGTTATTTTTGTGGATAACAAATTTGGTCTCGCTAGCTGGCATATAACTGCCTCAGACCAAAGTGTTAAGCAAGTAAAAGCAGCAAGAAAACGTGCAAAGCTGCTGTATGGGAAAAGTAAACTGCGTGAAAGGTTTAGGAAGCAGGAAGAAACACACGACGCTTAAACGCAGCTTCTGCGCTTCCTCATATGCGTTTCTTCCTATTGTGCAGTTTACCCTTTTGAATTTCAGTATGAACCGACTAGCCCGATATATCTTATTGCTGTAGATGGATACCGCATTTCGCATGGTATCACTAATTCGGACTAGGGAGAGCATGAAACGCGCGCAAGCTGCCCGTCCGCACGAGCTCAAGGCTGCGGCAAGGCGTCTGCAGTGGAGCGCGATGGAATGGTGCCACCATCTGGCGGCTGCCCAAGGAGTGGCGACAGCGGCGCTAAGCGCACGGGCGGAGAGTTTTACAACTGAAGCTAGTCTAGTAACGTTGGTCTGAACGACCACAAAGGTCTCTGTGGCACCGCCCCCTGACGTGCCACCACAGCATAGCTAGATTCTTGCAATGAAGAGAGACGTTTCTGTGCCTCTATGAAGATGTTCTGTTTAAATTTTAATGCAACATTATCTTTTTCTTTTTTCCAGGATAGATAAGACTGGGAGTATGTGGCATGTTCCACTTGGCAGTTTGCACAGTGAGGTGTGTTAGAACAGTTGTAGGAGGGGTGATCTCGGGAAGCACATTTTCTAAGGTTAATTGGCCTTGGCAGCTTTGTGAACCATGACCAAACCTTTGACAGCTGAAGCATCAGCGAGGGTTGGGGATGTATGGCCTTAAGCAGATTTTTGCGTATCCAGTTTCAAGAGTTCCAGGAAGCGTATTGGAGGCAAAGGTCAAGATTATATGTTTGATGGGGGTTTCACTGTTCTCTCATCTTATTTTGGTTAGTTGTACATTAACAACATCTTGGTCCTTCCATCCTTCAAGAAGTCCAGCTTCACTCAGCTGTAGCATATCTTCTCTTCCTCAGATATGACACACCGGACAGCGTTTAAAGAGCAATGCTCAGTTACAGTTAGAGGGATCTCTCCGAACATCATAAGTTTTGAAAGGTTTTTCAAACTAAATTTTGTGCCACACCTCTAGAAGGAAGTCGTACTTGCCATTGTAATTGTCGTATAACCTGGTCTTATAGTGTCAGTTAAGCACATGGCCACGAGAAGCAGTGAGAGTTCTTACTGTCTTGTGGATTACATGGAACCTCGAAAAAGTTTTCTTTCACTCGGTTCAGGAAAGAAAATGTTTCAACAGTGCGTCCTCTTTTTGATAGAGAATGATGAGGTAGTGCACGGAAAGAAGATGAGGCCATAAAGGTTCATACTTGTTTGGTAGCGATGGCAGCCACCCATCCAGGAGCTCAACAAAGGGACACTACAATGACTTTGTAAAGGGAGTTTTATGTGTCAACAGTACATTGCCACTACAGTCGAACACGGATATATAGAATCCGAAGGGGATCACAAAAATGTTCTATATATAAATATTTCAATATACAAAATGAAACATTTATACAACAATTTTCAAGATTTTACTGCTGTTAGTTATGCACAATAATTCGTTAGATGTGGGTCCCATATATCCAGGTTCGACTGTATAACCCACTCTAACATACCCAAGGTTGGATACATCACACCATGTTAACCCTAGCCATCGGAAACAAGGAGAAAAGAGATGAAGGAAGAAGGAGGTAGGAAAGATAAAAAAAGCAAAAGCTAGAGCACTTGGAAAGGACAGGAAACGGCGACTGCCAATTTTCCCCAGGAAGGTAAGTCCGGCGTTGCCGTCTACATGAAACGGACGCCGAAGAGGTCTTTTGCCTCCGCTCAAGGGCCATATAGATCTAAACAACCGGCATTGGCTCAAGCTCCAGGATCCCCCTTTCCTCGGACATGGCTAAGCAGCACACAGCTACACGTGGGAGGGTCCAACCCTCATGTGCTCAGATTCGTGGTGTTGCAACATACCAAATGCCTGCTGATGCAGATGCCTCTGCGGGGAAAGTAATGGACAGCTCGCTATAGCCAACAATGGGCAGCTGGTCTTTGCTATTCTATAATGAGGTATATGTACACCCATGAGCAAAAGTATACGATCCACAAGTTTTCCGGAAAAACTTAATTTTTCGTAATTAGGAGGCAGAAATTGGACTTGACGAGTGCACCAGTAAGTTCGCAATGCCAAGTTTGGAGTGCAGTTCCAATTCGTATACGTTTGCTTAGGGGAGTACATGCTATCACAAAGCTCAATTACCATGCTACTGGCATAACATTGTCAACCTGACCTGTAAGCCTTGTTTGCCTAACAAGAGCTACTCAGGACAAACTTATGCGTCAGAGCAATTCTTCACAAGTGTGTTGCATAACAGTTGGCCACAAGTGGTCAAGCTGCAGAGTCACTTGCCGTGGAGCGTGCAGGCAGCGTAAGCTTTGTGGGGCCACCCTTCTGCTGGAGCTGGCGTGCCTGACCCTGGCGTACGCAGAGAGCACCATAGTGGGGTGAGCTCTGGAGAGCAGCACCAGCCTGCAATCGCGCCTCTGGTGACTCGAGGGCACCCAGTTCCAACATAGCACATAGTGTCATCTGGCAAGCAGTGTCACCAGCCAGGGCACGCTCACGCAGAGCATCAAGCCACTTTGCCAGGGGTCCCAGAAAGGCACGCCGCCGGCCACAGCCACAGCCCACCAGGGTGCCCAGCAGCTGGCTCCAGAGGGCACCACCATCCTGGCAAGCGATGCTACCTGGACTGTACAGCTGCAGCCAGCCATCCTTCCCATCACGTGCACCTAACACCACACTGTGCACCTCACACCGTGGGTCAGTGCCAAGACATTCCACTATGGGCTCCAGGCCCCTGCATCCAGGTGACAAGCATTGGACATGCCATCAACAAAGAAACACTTCCATGCCAGTCCTGATACTTGGCGATTAAGCTGCAACACCCTCTTTCATAAACCTGTAGCAGAGTCCCCATAAGACAGTGAACAATAACTGTGCTATATGCACCAAATCTCTGTCTCTGTGCACTTTGGGTTCTGCAAACAACCTGGGACTAAAATGAAAGCAAGCAGTTACTTTTGCATCCACCGTTAACCCTTTCACTGTTACTGATGTACCGGTACATTTTCGTGTTTGTCCCGCTGTGTCGACATCAGATAGACAGAAATGCGAAAACCATACCAAGAAAGCATTTTCCATTATCCATGTCATTTTTGCCCTTCTGCATAACCAGAGATAAACTGTTAAGTTCGTTTTTAATATCCAAGAAAAAAAGAAAACGACACTGAAAGAGTTAAAATTATAGCAACAGCAGTCGCATCACAGATGTATAATGTGAAGGTCTAGTTCACGCAGGTAATAACTTCCTAAATATAGCAGTAATGTTGGAATTACCAGAATAAGCTAGTGTAGAATTTTACATCTAACAAGCAGACAGATACCAGTATGTATTTCAGGAAATGCTGTGGCATTCCAGACTAAAGATGTTTAATGTGAGCAGTGGCACTCAAGCAACACGCTGCCATCCATGTAGTATGCACTGCGGTCTGCACTCCACCAGCAAAATTATATAAGTGACCTGTGTACTGCTGGGTGGAGAGTCTGAATGGCAACTGTGGCCAAAACAACACCAAGCTGTCATGTTGGCTGGCGGGAGCGCTGGGGGCTACTTATTTCTTGATGTAAGTTTCGTTTTTATTGAATAGCCGATTTTGTTCACCTAGCTTTGGTGGCCATTAGGCCTGAATAAAGGGGGGGGGTAGTAGCAAGGCCATACACATAAGTTTCCATAAATAATGATCCATCAACTAGACTAAATACAGTATAGACCGCTTATAACGTAAGTCGCCGGAGTCACGAATATCTGCACTATAAGTGGTACTGCACTATAACCAAAACAATGATTTTCAAGCCCTGCACGTATGCAAAACATGTAGACCAAGCATGTAGACGTGCTTTGTACTATCGCACGCACATCGCGATTACGTTTTCGCCAGTGAGCTGGCGAAAACATAATCGCGATGCTCACTGGCGAAAACGTAATCGCGATGAAGTTCGGCAGCTTTGCACCGAGTCAAAACGAAACGCCGCAACCGCTGCGGAAAAAACCATGACCGCTATCGACGCGATTATGAACTATGACTTTGTGGTGCTGAAGGCACGTGCCCGACGCACGCACCAAGTCTGGACGAATTAACTACCATTCGCTGCAACAACTGCAGTCGACACCGCAGTCGCTATCTATGCGATCATCAATGGCGACTACGCAGTTTTTTAGGCACGCGGCCGACGCGCGTACCGAGTAAATAAAACGAAACTACTGTTCGCCGCAATCGCTGTGGAGAAAACCGCGGCCACTATCGACGCAATCGTGGATGACGACTATGCAGTTACTAAAGCCCGCGGCCAACGCGGTGCGGTGTATGCGCAGCGGGAAACGCAAGAATACAGGCTTTAAAGATACAAATAGGCTCGAAGCGTTCCGGCGTTGCTGTCATTCTCGTATGATTTCAACTGATGGCTGTGGCGATGCGGACTAAGCCGCTTCGTTTCGGTTGGACGCTAGCGCCGTTCTTGCTCTTTTGCGTCGCACATTTGCGGCGCTCCACACTTACCGAGCTCCGAAAGTAGTTCAAATTAACCGATGTGCGGCCAAATAAGTCCGAATTAACGAGAGTGTGGTTGCATTGAATAATGCATACGCCGGCCGGGAGCACGCACCTTGTTGAGAAGCGTGCTCGCTGCCGCCCTTGTCGACAAGGTTTGGTGCCGCAGCACAGCGTCGCCCCCCCTCCCTCGCTCCAATGCCCCCATGGCCTTTCGGGTGATGGAAGTCACGTTTGCTCTCCGCTGTGCGTTCGCTCTCCGTGAAGGCGCGCGTCCCCCGCGCGCTTTCACTCGCAGATACTGCGCGCGGCGACGATTTTATCGCCCTTGGACTAGTGCTCCACGTCTCATGCTCCTCCTCCGCATCGCACTCGTTGATCTCCTCTCCCATCGGTGGGCGCACCTCGTTGAGAAGCGTGCTCGCTACCGCCCTTGTCGGCGAGATTTTCCCGCGGAAGCCGCATTTTAACTGGTATTTCGTCTCACACGGCTGCACTGTAAGTGGTATGCATATACATGGAGTGTTACGGAAAAATTATTGGGAGTCTGAAAAGACCGTATTATATTCGGTCCTGCACTATAAGTGGTTACGTTATAAGTGGTCTATACTGTATACTCAGTGGTGTAGCACAGAGGTTACTAGCTGGGAGAGTGTTATGTAATCTATACAGGGTGTTTCAGGGAACACTTTCAAAAATTCTTAAAGGTTGCCTATGGCAGATAGCACAATTCTAGTTCATGAGCTGCTCTACTCGAAGAGGCGAACATTACTTGCATAAGAAATTGAAATGCATAATCGAATAATTAACAGAAATTCACTAATTAGGTTTTAACTAATTACCTGATGGCCCTTATTGCAATTGACAAATTGTAGCCGTGGAGTTGGCAAGGCGGATCCACTTGGAACAAATTCTCATGGCGACACCAGTTTCCAGATATTAGTTCCCGAACGTTGCGGAGAAATGCATTGGCATTCCAGTTAGGTTCTTAAAAACATCGCTTTATGCATTGAAGCACAAAATTAACTGGAACACCAATGCATTTCTCCGCAAAGTTCAGGAACTAATATCTCGAAACTGGTGTCATCCTGAGAATTAATTCTAAGTGGATCCGCCTTGCGAATTCCATGGCTACAATTTGTAAATTGCAATATGGGCCATCAAGTAATTAGTTTAAAACTTAATTAGTGATTTTTTGTTAATTAGCCGATTATTCATTTCAATTTTTTGTGCATGTAATGCCCGCCTCTTCGAGTAGACCAGCTCATTAACTAGAATTGGGCTATCTGCCACACGCAACCTTAAATAAATTTTGAAAGTGTCCACTGAAACACCCTGTATAAAAATTGATAGTGGAAGTAGGACCATAGTGATTCGCAGGTTTTTGGCTTCGCTTCTAAGAAATTTAACATCAACACAAATAAAGAAATTGAGCAGAGACCTATATAAAGCTGTCAGATACCCGTTTAAATTAACATAGTGATTTAAGTCATCAAAGCCATCATCTTGTTCTATGAAAGTTATGATGGCAAGCAACAAATCAAA
Organism: Dermacentor silvarum; assembly: GCF_013339745.2. NCBI lineage: Eukaryota > Metazoa > Arthropoda > Arachnida > Ixodida > Ixodidae > Dermacentor > Dermacentor silvarum. The sequence goes on along the minus strand of NC_051154.1, from coordinate 76,520,634 downwards.
TATTTAAAGAGCAGACGACGATGGTCGTCCCCAGGTGACAAAAAAAATTTCCAAAATATGAACTATTGACATAACGTTGTAATTTTAATGTTAAAAACTGGTAAAAAATGTCAAAAGGATGATAGAAACATCAAAGTTCAAACGGAATAGTGGCCAAGCAAAATGGTTTGTATTAAAATGTGTGAGATTGCATGGCCTACACAGTATAATCTAATGGCATTAACTTGTGTTTGCCAACATGCTACACAGATACAGAAGCAGTATGGACCAAATTAGTAGATGCAAATGCAAATATATCAACAACACAAGGATACCCAAGGTTATACAAGTGCCTTTTAAAGGTTTTAAGTGCCTCGGTTATATGCATAGAAACTTGCGAAACGCACCTTCCAATGTACGGAAATTAGCATATCTAACCTATGTTCATCCGCAATTAGAATTTGCTTCATCCACATGGTCACCATGGGCGTGATCTTGTACGCGTTCCAAAATGGAACAGAGGCGTTCCGTTCCATCAAGCCGCACACGATTGGTCAATTTCAACCGCGACGTTCAAATTGACCAATTCGTGTGCGGCTCGATGGAACGGAACGCCTCCGTTCCATTTTGGAACGCGTACAAGATCGCGCCCCATATCAGGGTTACCTTTTTAGCATGTTGGAAGCTGTTCAGAATAGAGCAGCAAGATTCATCTCATGTAAGTACGACTGCTTTCTAGCATTACCCGAATAAAAAAACGCATTTCACTTCACTCATTAGAAACTCGCTGCATCGTCACTCTTCTTTGTTTTACAGATACATCTATGTGAATAAATTTTACCATCTGCCAATTCATACACCTCTGTGCACCGTCACAACACGCTCAGTTTCAAGCACATACATGGTCAAACGCAGGAATTTAACTCATCATCACTGCCTCGCACTATTGCACTTTAGAGCAATCTTCCGGACCACATCGCATCCATGTCAAACTGCGAAACTTTTTGTGATAACCTGAATACACTGTTTGATAATACTGTATAATGATGTTCTACTGTACTTTTTGTAACCTTTAATTTGTTACCTTTTTTGATGCTAACATTTCTTTTTTCTGTTGAAACTGTTACCCCTTTACTCAATGCCCTTCAGTGGGCCTGTAAGGTAATATGAATGAATAAATAAATAAATAAATAAATAAATAAATAAATAAATAAATATGCAAAGGAAAAATAAATGTGAGCCATGACAGCCAAACATGAGACACCACATTTCATACACTAAATATAGCATATAAACACATAAAGCGCCACATTTTCTGATAAATTAAGCCATAAAAAATTGGATATGAGAAAGTTATAGGGACTGCCTGCTGTCTGGAATGTGGCCTGAGATTATGGCACGAATGGAAAGACAATGTCATAAATTAAATTCTGCGGTTTCACATGCCAAAATCACAATATGATTATGAGGCATGCCGTAGCGGGGAACTCCGAATTAATTTTGACCAACTGGGGTTCTCAACGTACACCCAATTCACGGTACATGGGCGTTTTGTGTGTTTTGCCCCAATCAAAATGAGGCCACTGCAGCCGCGATTTCACCCCATGCCCTTGGGATTAGAAGAGCAACGTCAAAGCTCTAAGCCACAACGGGGTAAAGACAAAAAGGACAATGTTTCAACACAATAGAAACAAGCATGATTTTACTCTTTAAAAAAGATATAGGTTTCTGAATGTTGCAAAAAGATTACACAAGTTGACAAGCAGCAATGAAACGGCAAGAAAAAAGAAATGTCCCTTGTGGCATTACATAAATATGCATAAATCAATTGCGCTTCATTTTTAATCAAAAAGCTACATTTCTTTGCTAGCACAAGGGCTCCTGAGCCCATAATTATACTTCGTATGTGCAACTGCAGGGAGGTTCTCGCTGAAAAGTGACGCTGCCTTTACATAATCACATCATCTATAATCTATAATAAGCAGCTATGTGCTCATCATAGTCAACCTGGCACTTCAGCTTACGGATTTTCTACATGCTTGTGTTTTTCCCTTTCGGGCTCATTCATGGAGTGCATTGTTTTCATTCTCTTAACTAAATTAGGGGTTTTATTGTCCTGAAGCTGTACAGTAGTTTACGAGGGAGGCAGTAGTGAGGGCTACACATTAATTTTGACCACAGGCCCCTCAGCCCCTTTTACTAGCACCTAAATCTAACTACACGAGCATTGTTGCATTTTGACCCCATAAGAAATGTGGCGGCCGCAGCCAGGAATCAAACCCACTACATCCTGCTAGCCGAGTGCCAAAGCCAGTGAGCCGCTGTGACTGGTGTTTTCGTTCTCTTGCAATGTTGCTTTTCTTAGAACACCTGTTTCTGCAATATAGCCACTCCAACTGAAGTGGAGCAGATATATTGGAATGTCCACATATGTGCTCATTAAATTATAAGTTTTGCACAAGGCTGACACAATTTGCAGTCATATTTGACGACTTTTTTAATAACACAATCTAAAAAAAACTTTCATTAATGACGAAGCTGCACTAATTTCCAAGTTCAATTTTTGCGGTATACTATCACTTTCAATCTTAGTTATCAACGTTGCTGATGCTTGTACAGTTTAAATATTCACATTAATGCTCCACAAGAATGGGGATCCTTAAAAATTGGTACCCAGTCCCTTTTACACACAAGAACTTGTAGAAATTGCAATATAGCATGGCAAGAAAAGGACAGTTTGAATCACAAGCAAACAATTTAAGTTGCAAAAGTGGGATATTTGAACTATACCCCTATGTCACAAAGCTATCACCAGAAAGGGAGGGGGGGGGGGGGAGAAAAATAAATGGGTACTCACAAAGTGAACCGCTGGCAGGCAAGGGCACTGTTAAAGAGACAAGCAGTAAGTTATTCTTTGTTTCGTTTGTAAAAAAGGGTTCAAGATTGTGATAACTACACAAATAAAAATGAAAAAACAACAAAGCGAAGAACACTCACTCGTCTGGGAAAGGCAGGGGCTGCAAAAGCTGGCCGAGTGGCAAGCGCCAGTCTTCGTAGTTCACACTACATATGCAACAAAATGAAGACACAAAGCCTGTATGCTACAGTAAAAGAGAGGTAACTGAGCCTGAAGAACTAATGGAGCAGCAGAATCAAAATCATCAATAAACTGCCCTAACTGTTTTGAAAATCCACCAGAAAAAAGGTAAGAAAAATCATTATATAGGTGTGTAGGTACAGCATCAACAGATGCATAAGCATATTAGAGGATATGCACAAAATTCTGCAAGGGCACTTCCCCACAAGTCTTGTTTTAACCAGACAAGATGGTGGGTGTTGCCACAAGTGGAAATAAAGTAGGACTTCATGAGCTGGTGCCGCTATCATATCTACCATCTCTTACGACATCCTCATTGTTTGCAACAATCACATGTCCGTCGATCTGCAACGAAACAGACAAGCAGTACAAGCTGTCTACCATAGCCTCCGAAATCCTCCCATCTCAGAGGTCATATGCCGTCGTCGCGCCTATCTCCCGACATCAGCGACAGATGGCGCTCACATCTCAGAAAAAATTTCTCTCGTTAGGCTTAGGCGCGTTCGAAACGAGAAGCGATCTCGAAAATTCCTCAAGATTAGCCATAACACTCTCTCGGCGAAGCGGCATGAGACTAAACAAAAGCCGTTTACGCAGTCATTTGCTACGAACGAAGTGAATTCTACAAAAACAACGCGAAATTCAGTTCGAAGCGGGCGACCGGGACCGCCGCCATGTTTTACGTACACTACGTACACCACGCTAACACGGTAACGTTAACTCTGAGAAATAGCGTGCGCACGGTAAACGGTATGAGTCGGTTAGCGTTCTGCGCATGCGCACTTCGATCCCGCTATTCCGGTACGCCCGCTATTCCTGTAACCACGCTAAACTAAAACTGTCTAATACCCTCGGCTCAATGGTGCCATGAGCAGGAGGTCAGCCATCTTGTGCAGGGCAGCCTAATAGTGCGGAAAAGCCTGCTTCCAGTATTCAGCATATCCCCTACAGGATATTAGTACATTAGCAAGCATTAGTACATTCTGTACCTTTTAATAGAGATGAAAAACTAGTATTGGAGGAAAATTTTAGCAGAACTGCGAGAAAACTATACCTTCACAGACTCGGCACCTGCCACAGACACACTGCTATGGTCAAAGATGCAATCTGACCTTGCATCTTCACCCACAGTGGTGCATATTTCAATTCCAAGCTGTAGGCCTAGCTTGTGAGAAAATGGTTTTTAAAGGCATGCCAAAACAAAAATTTTGCTCTTTACATAGCTGCCAACTCTATAGCCACAGTTCGGGATCTAAATTATTATTTACAGTGTACCACTTCAAAACGTGCACCAAGTGGCTTTGTGGCATAGGGTTTCTTGAGCTGGACTCCTCCATACGTCAGAGAAACCACATGTGGTGGTCCCATGGTATGACAAACTGCTAATGTGCGTGTTGGAAAGCCTGATGCAGTGGTCACAAGCCACATGATGACCATGTTCCAGAAAGTTGGGTGTGGCATTGCATTGGCCATTCTTTCATTCCTTCACTCTGTACTTCCACATTTGACATACAAGTCTTGTCCTCTGCTGTTTACTTCAAAATGCGGAGTGCCTCCCTCCATCTCTCCCCTATTATCGTGTTGCGCCTATAGAGTGCCTGATGCCCTTAGCTTTCAGCTAGACAATATGGTGTGGCTCACGACCACTGCTTTGGACTGACCAGCCTGCACAGCAGTGGTTTGTGATACCATATAACCCCCCCCCCCCCCCCCAAATTTTCATGATAAACAAAATCTTATGTTTGGGCTCTTTATTTTTTTTTATGCTTTTTTTTTCAACTTCTTACCCATTCTTGAGCATGCTAATATTACTTGGGACCTCTTTACTCATGTTAATATTATTAAGTTGAAAAGAATTCAAAATAAGGCTGTGAGAGTTATTTTAATCGCTATGGCAGGGTATCGGTTTCAGGATTGATGGCAAAAGCTAGTCTAAAGCACACCCCAGAGAGGAAACTGTGTTATACTTGGTACATGTTTTGAACGGGAAGCAATAAAAGATAATATATAAGTAATGATTCGGTGAAAGTCGAGGGGGAAATTGAGGCTTGATACCATTCTTACAGATTTGGCAGCTGTCTAATAAGCAAAATAAAGCAAGACAAAAGTCTTGTGTGAGTACTCCTTAAGTGGCTACACTAATTTCCTCATATTTTGCTCCAATCAATACAAAGTGCATGAGTCATGTTAATTCATTCACGATTTAAGTAAGCAATTAGGCGTGAAAAACCAACTGTTCACAGACACTTACATCACATCTAAAACCTTCACGAAGCAGTCATGCTTGGCTTCCCAGTCACTAATGGAATGCGATATATCATTGTGATCTTCCGGGCTGAAACAATACACAAATAGTCAAAGCATTACTCATTTTTCTTAATTAGACGACAAACTCCAAGTTGCAAAAGAATTGATAATGAAACAATCGTGTCTCCTGGCAATTACAGAGAGACCCAACTCGCAAAGCTTTCTCACTGTGGCTATTCACTTGCAAGTCAAAGTGCTCATATTTTTAAGTCACATCTAAGCAAACTAAAGTGGCGTTCAGGGGGTGTCCTCTTATTTACAATATATAGCAACATTACACTTTGGTCAAAGCAAAGAATGAAAACTTGCAAAGTGACACCCAAGAACTAGCATATGGCTCATAAGCACCAAGCTACTGAAGTGATCAATAGTGGCCAAATAAGGGAAGCCCTGCCTGGAGCCAACATTACGACAGAGGGACTTGTCTTTGTCTTCTAAGCTACCAAAGAGCATGGAAACTTAAATGCAAGATGTGACAGCCAGTAAACAATTGGGAATGCAAAACAAGAACTATTAGAAGCATTTACATATGGGCACACACTATTATGGCATATACAGTGCTCAGCGATTGGAACGAGATACTCAGACCGTATGGCAGCCGGAGCTTGTTGTGCTTCCAGTGAGAGCTAGCTGCATGAGCTCTCTCTCGGAGCACCCAACACGCTGTCAGCCATGTGCTCCAAGTATCGCGTTTGTAGAAATCCAGGGAAAACAAGGGAAATGCGGGAGATGGTGATTCAAGATGATGAGTAACACGAGAACAAGGTGAGAGCAGGAGCCAACGTTTCGACAAATGGACTTGTCTTCTTCAAGGCAGCTTGTCAAGGCAACTTGTCTTCTTCAAGGCTTTGAAGAAGACAAGTCCATTTGTCAAAACGTTGGCTCCTGCTCTCACCTTGTTCTCATGTTACTCAAGTATTGCGCTTGGATCGCTGAGCACCATACATTTACACCAACCTTTGACAACAGTACGACACAGTACAAAGGACTTTGGAAAATGAAACAATACTTTCAGATAACAAAACTAGCAATGCTATGTCCACTGTTTTCTTATGCTGGACATGAGAGTATGGTTTGGATTATTGAATAAGTGGTCTTGTTAACTTTGGTTAAATGGATTGAAATTGTGCTACTGTTACAGATGTTACAGATGATTCATCGTTCATAAACATAGGTGCGATAGCTACTTGCTTAGGATGACAATGACGATACCAGCTGTTTGTGGCATATTGGAAGCAACAGCTACAGCACTGCATTCTGCTGGAATGCTTGCAAGCATGTAACATATAACAAATAAGGCACATTCCCCAATGAAGTATGACAAATTTATGCAGTAAACTTCGTACTTCCTCTAGAGGCTATACTATGTAAATGCTGGCACAATGAAAATTTCAGTATCCAGTATAGTTTTTAGCTTTAAATTGTGTGTAGGTGATAGAGGTGCCTATCTCTATCAAGTCGGCACCATTTTCAGCTGCGAATATGCCATCATAATGCATGCTAACTGCCAAAAGAAGTGAACAGAAGTGTGCCAAATAAAGCTAAGCGGGGACAATGAGCATGCCAGACACATGCAAGTGAAGGTGGCCACTGCTCCAGAGCCCTGCATGCACAACAAGCAAGGCAGGTTGGAGAACAAAAAACTGCCAATAGAGAAGCAGCACACAGACAAGCGGGATAGTTAATGACGACTTGTGAGCCAATGAGGTGCAGACCTGGAATAGCATGATTATAACTGTGAAAAACACACAATTTCAGGAACACTTTGTGGAAATGCATGTGATATGTGTTGACAAACTGTGGCACAGACACGAGCTGGCAACTATTCGGCAGAAATATGTGGATTTTATAACAGGGAATCATGTCTGATCATTAAGTATTATGTTGTGTGCCGTGAGTGGCATTAGTGACCAGAAGGGCTACAGCTTAACCCTTTCAGGGTCACCACCGTACATATACGGCTACAGAAACGAATCACAAGTGGTCGCGGCTGCACAGGTACGACAATGACCGAATGTTTTGCGCATTCTCGAAACCAAACACCGCCTGGTGTCGCTCTAGAGGTGCTGCACCTTTCCATGGCTTCCACAAAAAATTCTTACTGCGCTGCCCTTGGCTTCCACCAAAACTGATTTTTTTTGCGTTGCTCTATGGTGGCTGCCACCGCAGTAGTTGAGGAGTATTCCCGCACTGCAGAGTTTACTTTTGCGTGCTCACTTGCTTGCTTCATAAGCAGCATTCTCGAGAACCGTGTTTTTGGGCTTCCCTGGCCTCAGGAAAAGTCATGCTATGTTGTTTCTTATCACTCAAGGCATTACCGGCTCTCCTGTAGGTGTGCACTTACTTTCTTTCAAGGCGGGAGCTCGCAAACAGGCGATTCTGTTACGCATCTCTTTTGTGAGATGCATGGAAACTGACAGAATCTCTTCTGGCGAACTTAAAATTGATTACTGCAAGTTTCTCACTCGCTTCATTTCTCTAATAGGTGCGCACCACTAAGTTTGCTTGCGGGCGCTCACATGGGACGCTTCACTTTTTCTATGGCCTTGTGTTCTCGAGCCGTATTTTCTAATGATCCACTTCATTTTCCCGTCTTATGGCCCTTTGCCATTGGTTTGGTCATGGCTCGGAGGCTGCCACGTTGGCGTCTTTGCTGGAATCGCACACTCGGCACGAAACATGAGAAAAGTGAAATGGAATGTTTCAAAATAAGGACCCTAGTTGTGTCTAACCTAGTAAACCATCAAAATAAGCTTTGTGACCTTTAACACATTTATTAAAATTTAATTATGCTAGTTTATCCATGCATACAACAATAAATCCTGTATAAACTGCACACATTAAAAAATGTTGCTTTATTGTCAATAAAAAACTATTTGCTTATATTTTCTCGAATTAGGTCACCTGAAGAATTGAAATCTGCAATAAGTAAATGTGAACCTGGGGGGACGCATTTCCCGAAAAAATGTGACCATCAAAGTTAACATGTGAGAGCAAGAGCAGACAATTTTTAGCAACCTTTCAGGCCAGCTTACAGCATTTTTTGTACAAAATCGGGTGAAAAATGCCATTAGAATGCCACTGGTTCCTTTCTTTTCTCTCTAGTGACAGCAATAATTGATGCTCTTCATATTTCAACAAGTTCAGTTACATACTTTTTTGGTGTTTCATTTAAAGGAAGTCCACAATAATTCAAGTGTTCCACCTCAATAAAATTTAAGGCCAGAAATATCGAACGTACATTAGTTATGTGCACCAAAACATCTGTCATGAGCCTTTTGAGAACGAGTGATTGAAGAAAATTTTAGCTTGATGCCAACATACTCTAAACAAACCAACCAAATGAGTCCAGGATCAGCACGGGAGAGCAAAATTAAAAACTTTTGAATAAAAAATTGAACATTGTCTTATTTTATTCAGTTTTCATATCAAATAATCGCTATTTGCAAATGCAAATGCCATATTTACACGAATATAGGTCAAACACGAATATGAGTCGACGCCTATATATTGAACTCGCAGAGAAATAAAAAAAATAATTTGAATATACGTCAACTCATATCTATTTACAAAAACAAAAAGCATCGAACATGACACACTTTTATTCATTGTGAGCGTGGCTATTAAATCTCGCTAGTCTATTCCACAAGCTGCATCCTCGGAACTGCCAGAGAAGTCATCCTAGTCGAATACTTCGCTAGCATCGTCAGCACACCAAACATTGTCCTCGGTGCTGTCGAATGCATCGGATATGCAGCATTTCTTAAACCTAGTCTGGAGTACTACTGCTAGCTTTGTTCTCTAATATAGGTCAAGACTCCTTGGTCACAAACATAGGTTCATAGCTCATTGTGGGAAACATTTTCCAAGGAAAGAACTAAAATTTTGACCTCTAATCAAATAAATATGGTATTTTTTAATAGATTTAAAATATTCCAAATCACCAATTGTGCATGATCAAACATAAGGAGTAAAATGGGCAATAAATCACATCCCCGCAACCATATTTACTGTAAACATAAAACACAGCAAGTTATGCAGTGGAGCATGCTACGTCGCTAAGGGAGCCAGACTGAATGGTTGCTAAACTGCGACCATTCATACTTACTGAAGATTTCAGAGTCTGTGCTTTTATTAAACAATGCAATGTAATGACAGAAACTTGTTAATGTTGTGAATACAACATTAAAAGCAAAAATGGTTGTTCATTTTTTCAAAACTATTCGAAAAGTATTTTATATATTCGATTCTGGCACTATTCGATTCAGTTTCAGCCACTAATTTGCCCACCCCTAGAAAAAAGAGAAAGAGAAACGGGGTGGGAAAGGCAGGGAGGTTAACCCGAAAAGATTCTGGTTTGCTATCCTGCACTGGGGAAAGGGGAAGCGAAAGGCGGAAAGAATAGGGGAGAGAAAAAGCAGCATTTCTTAAACCTAGTCTGGAGTACTACTGCTAGCTTTGTTCCCTAATATAGGTCAAGACTTCTTGGTCACAAACATAGGTTCATAGCTCATTGTGGGAAACATTTTCCAAGAAAAAACTAAAATTTTGACACCCCTAGAAGACAGTAATAAGAGATCAAGTTGTTGAATATATAGTTCTACTGACTCTGTATGTCACTAATTTACAAGCCAAAACCAAGAACAGTAGTTTCGTTTTGACTCGGTGTACGCGTTGGCCGCAAGGTCGCCATCCATGATTGTATCGACAGCCACCGCGGTTTCATCCGCAGCGGTTGCGGCAAACAATTTCATTTTGACTTGGTGCAAAGATGTTGAGGATGAAGAGCACCAGCTACATCAGGATGGACGGACGAAGACCAGCTCACTGGCGAAAAAATAATCAGGATGTGCGCACAGCAGTGGCGCACCGACGAGGGGGGTTTTGGGTGTAGTAACACACCCCTGAGGCCGAGTTACCCCCCCACACGTCCAGCCCCATCAGTCCAATGTGTACCTTCAGTGCTCTGTTCACATTGTCATTACAATTCAGGAGGTGGCTTGAGGTCAAATTTTCCTGATTAACAAAAGCACTCTATCCCTGTCTTGTATTTATTCATTCACTCTTAAATTACTTTGAGTAAAACAATAAAGAAACAAACATTGCCATCATCCTTGGTGTCATTATATCATAATAATTATTAGGCCTTTTATTTGCTGTTGGATTTCTCTGGCTAAAGCAAGGAAATTGCATATTATGCAGAGTGCTTGCTTCCCCCCACCACCACAAAAATTAACCCCCCCCCCCCCCCCGGCAGAGATCCTGGGTGCGCTACTGGCGCACGGTAGTGAAAAGCGTGTCTCAGATGAAGACGCGAGCTGCAGCCGCGCTGCAAAGGAAGTCGCGAGGCCTTTGCTGCTCCGAGCGCTAATCAGTCAAGAGATGACGAGAATGGCAGCTTCCGCATTGCTTTTGTGCAAAACAGAAACAGAATTTGTTGATTCATTCAGTAAATAAAAGCAGGTTGACATAGTAAGCATTTGTCTATTGTTTTCTTCATAACCTCAGTAATTCGACGTTCGGACATTTTTTCCGGACCCGTGAAATAGGAATTAACGAGGTTTTACAGTATTCATATCATGCCTCTTGTCTATATCACTGAAGTGCATCTACTCACAAACGAAACAATACATAAACAAGCACCTCGGCATGAAATAACACAACCCATTAAATTTATCCACATGACAAAAAAATTATCAATAAACAAAGAAGACTCACTTTCGGCGAGCCTCAAACAAGGCAAACACACCAGCCAGCACCGTAGCCACCAAGTTTGGCAGAACACGAGGATGTGGACAAGTGCTTCCTTCACCATGCACACTGTGCAAGAGACAAAGTTCAGTGTGGTGCATTTGTGAGGCAACGAAGCCTCCGCTAAAATTAAGCACTGCCCACTCAACAGAAAGGTGACAATCTTGTAGCGTTAAACAGTAATATGTGAGCTGTTGTTGTCATTATGGAACCATGATAAGAATGCCGCAAACACCACATGACATTGCACCAGCTCACGACTAAAGCATGCTGCCTAGAAAATCACCAACAAAAGCGCAGCTGCTGATAAAGTAACGATATCGATGGAGCATGCTGCACATAGACAGCAGCATTAGATGCACTGTTGCACTCAACAAGCATTATGCCCCGTGTTTCTGCTACAGTAATCTTGGATCGTTTAAAATAGGAGACGGAGGCAAAACGATAATTTTTAATGACCACGCTTTATAGCAACGGCAGACATTGGAATGGACTGAATAGATTAGTAATTAACAGTATTTTTAATTAGCTGTCTCGTTACTGACTTTAAGGGAGCATGTCGTATCTGCACAATCCAAGTTGAACAGTACTCAAAGCCGAAACTTTTGCACCAAACTTGCCGCCTTGGACCAATTTTGAGAAAAATGACTCAAAACGTGCCATTAACCCTTTCAGATGCTGTGCACACAATTGTGTACACCAGGATAGTGCATCAACAGCAAGAGCACTGATGAAAGTAATGATATTTCAAATGTGTCCCATATATCTTGAAACACTTATGATTGGAATGGTGCTGCAATTTTGGATAACATGCGCAAAATGTTTTATTAAAATGAGCGGGAAGGTTGGGTGTTTATGCTTGGTGTCACAGTATGTTGTTGCATGTAGTGGGTTCACTTCTTCAACTGTTTTTCACAATGTAATGCACCAGGCATAATTTTCAAGCAGCTGGATAAGTGCTTTTCACGCTTTTCAATACACGAAATAGTTGATCTTCTCATATTTGATCTACCTGTAGTGAGTTTTCGCATGGAGTCCACATTTTGTAAACTTGAGAAAACACACTAAAGAATTGAAAATTTTTAATCTTTTCTGCGGCTGTTCACTTTCCATGATTCTGAAGATGCAAGAAATGTGGTGAAAGTAAATTTTCAATCAACAGGATAAAGTGGCGTCTGAAAGGATTAAATGTATTGCTGTTCCAGTTAATTTTTTTTTTGCGCTGCATTTTTGCACAGGGCAAAAATATATCAACTGGAACAGTAATTGTGAACAGTAATTGTGGGACACCACACAGAGCACTTTGTGGTGTGTGTTTCTCTTCTGTGCGTCTCGTCAAAATGTTGCACAATCCAACCTCTAGTAAACAGTAATTTATTTTGGCACAGATTGGGGCACTTATTTCTATAAACTGGTGCAAGGCACATGAGCTTCTTGCGAAACGAATGCTTTGAGTGCTGGTTGACCAACTCTAAAATTAAAACATGCCCCCTAAAGACATATCATAAAAGATGAGTGAAATTTTTGTAATTATAACTCAATTATCACACAAATTCTGATGTCAACAACTGCTACGAAGCTTGGCATCACTTTGTCTCAAATCCCATATTTTCCATAATCTGTGACAGTCATTCCATAAACTTGTGGCATTTTGTATGGATTACGTTGCAACAGCTGTTACAAAAAGATGGTTCTGTTCTTCAGCAAATGGGGTTAGACATTCCTTCACTGATGCATTATCTGCACTGATGCATAATCTGCACTGATGAATGAATGGCATCAATGCAGATAACTTGCTGTTTCAGAGGGAACTTGTGGTAAACCACTGCCTTGCATGTTCCCTGCGACTTCACAAATGTATGCCTTCAAATTGATGCTGAGATAGGAGTCGTGACCTACAGATGTCCTTTTCAAACTTATGTTTTACCAACCTAGGAAATTCACCTGCACTAAATTTAGAATTTACGAAAACCAACGGCACAGAATATGACCCCAGGTTAATACTATGGTCACAAAGCCAAATAGGAATCTTTAAGCTGCAGCATTGATCCAAGCACTGCGATGCACTACTTGTGCGTGCTGTCATAAGTGCATCAATGTGTGCCATGGCACAGGAAGCAAGGAGGAGAAAACACCCCTGTGCTCATCTTTATTCTAAAAATGCCAACCAGGCACCAACATCCTAATAAAATGCTAATGTTTCAAAGGCAGGGTCACATTGTAAATGCAATCACACAGTTTGAACTTATCTAGTGAAACCTTAAAAGTAAGCAAAATTTATCATGTGGTGATAAATAATTATTAAGCGACATATCTGACACACCCAAGGCAACTCTAGGAAGCTGCAAATCTTGCAGCACAGTTCTTGAGTTTCCAATTTACTTTGGCAGTGTTGATTTGTGGTTGGTTTTATGTGTCAGCTAATTCTGGCACAGAACATCCTGTGTGTACAAGACTGGAACAATTGATTCCCATGCCACACTCCTGCTCAGCTATGTAATTTTCATTCATCAAGAAAATTTTGCACTCCAAAGTTGCACTGTTGGCTATAAAAAAAACATTAGTCTAGGGCTCTGGATTAATTTAGAACACCTGGATTTCTTCAGCATTAATGTAAATCTCACCAAACAAGCATTTTTGCATTGGCACCCGCATTGGAATGCAGACGCAGCAGCTCAGAATCTAACCGGCATCCTTGTGCTCAGCAGCGGCATTTGTCCTTTTGAGCAGATGGCACACAACTTAACATAACTAACCTTCGAACAAATTCCTGCACAGCCTCCAATCCAGAGTTCTGACAGTTCAACGACTGAATGTACTCCTGGACAAGCATACGTGTCATTGGGTACTTGCCAAAATCCTGCAGACAAAAAGCAATAAAAGATTAGAATACCATAAATAAATTCCCAATAGAAAACAAAATAACCAGAATATGCGAATTACCATGTTGCGTTTCAGTATTCGCTGAACCACAGGAGTGTACATCTCAAAAACCAACTTTGATCGAGGACATTCTCTACAGTGCTGCAAAGACAAAGTGGTGCAGGAAAGGACAAATCAGATGATACATGACGGCAGAAACTTGGGAAAACTACGGCTCTCATTAAAAAAAAAACAGTAAATAATGTTGCAGAGAGCATCTCAGAAGCGTACATTGTTCAGCAGGTTGTTACGTGTTACGTGTTAGTTAACTAAGCCAAGCGCATAAAAAGATGAAAACAAGTTTACTGTCCAGACTCACTCTGTCTTCGTCTCATTTTGTGCTCAACATTACTTACTTCAAAGAGCACTAACACACTGTGGCAGCAATTTAAAGTGCATAGACCAAAGTCACCCATGCTTTGGCAGCACAAGTACCTCGGAAGGTACTTTTTTTCTGTGATATTACAGCATCATAGTAACTATGCATACGGTAAAAGTCAGTTTACAGCAAAAAAAAAAAAAAAAAAAAAAGCCCTGGCCCACGACTAAGAGACTATAAAATGTTAGCCTCTCAATGGCAAAAAGCCCCAATAAAGTAAACAGCCATAGCTAATAAACTGCGGATAGTAAACGACAGCAACCTCGTTGATAGCACTGTTGATCTTCAAAAACACTTGGCAAGCACTTGGTTGAAATCCAAGTGCTTGCTGTACCATAAACGTAAATCCACTGTACCATCAACATAGCAGCAGTTTTCAGAATGATCTTTGAGTGGCTGCCACATGCCAGCTACTGTTTCCAGTTTGCCTGCTTCCCATCCCCAGCAATAACTCGTATAGATCCATGCAGTGGATTTACTCAAGAGTTACTTTCCGGGCAAGTTGGTACAAACTTGTGAATGAACAGGAAATCAGCACAACAGATGTGTACACAAGAGAAGAAATGTAAAACACGAGGGCTGGCCCCAGCGCTCGCCCTGTCTTCTTCTTCCCTAGAACATGCGTGTTTCGCTGGTTTCCTGTTCGTTTACTCATCAAACAGGTTGGGTTAGAAAAACATCAGCAAGTGGATGCTGAAATGAATGAATGCTGATGAAGCATGGCATAGGACTAACAAAATATAACTTCAGTATATTTATTTTTAGCAGCTGGATCATAACTTTATGCACAGCCTATCACTGTCTATGATAGGATAAAGCACTGCAGTTATCAAATAAGGAAACCATATCTGCTATTGCCGTAGTCAAACAATGAAAGCTTTATCTTGCCTAACTCTTCACCTACCATGGACTAGCTGGGCTCGTCCACATTGTTTATACTGCTCCTCCCGAGGAAGCAAGACTTCTTAAAGGCAAGCTGTATCTGATTATTTTTGTTTCTTAAGGGGGGAGTTACATTTCAGACCAAAAATGTATTTAAATCTTTGTTCTCCAAGTTGTGATGCTGAAAAAATTGTAGCTAGATGTAATTTTATGCACTTATTTCGAATGTATATAATCGTTAATCTCATTTGGTTTATTTTATGGAAATTTTCTTTACTTAATTTTCCAGAAAATTTTTCTAAAAATCAGTTCCTCAGATTTCGTTAAAACAGAGTTGCAATGAAAAAGACTTAAAAAAAAATATATGCAGACATACACATACTTTTCTGTGTGTGAACTTTCAAATCTTGCGTGCCTGGTTATAGAGTAGACCGAGCAATAAAGTTGGTCTTATTGTATTTCTTAAATTATGCAGAAGCTACTGCTACCCCGTTTAGTGAAATCCAACAAACAGATTTTTCGCAAACTTTTCTGAACATTTGCATAAAATTACGACCAAATGAGATAAACATAAATAGACCTCATGTATGAAATAAGCACATAAAATTACATTTATCCTAAATGTTTTCAGCACTGTAACTCGAAGAATAAAGATGTTTGGTCTAAGACCCAATTAACTTAAATTCTTACCATAATTTAGAAGGAATTGTTACAAAAGACCAATATCTTTACACCTCCTAAGCGATTCTTTTTTACCCAGGTAGCCTAAGTACATTGTGCAATTGATATAAGCACAATGAGACTTCCTAATGGATACACTGAATAATGTAAAGGTGGCTTTACATCATTTCCATTTTAGGACCCCATGTGTGGGGTCAATGCTTCAAATGGGTTTCACCCCCTTTGCCCAGCCAGTACTGGGGCTCTTGATGGTTAAATTGACCTGAATACCACCTTCTATTGCTCTGCATACAGTAAGTTTGCCAATATAGCAAAGAAATAGCTCACTCCTGGCTGGTTCACTACGAGATATACTAGCTTATCTAGGTTTATAGCCTAGAGCCAAGCATTTATCTATGTAAAAAGTTGTACTCTCATGTGAGAAAAAAAAAAAAAAAGCTTTTGGGATAAAATGAAATAAATGCATGAGTAATAAGGAAAGTATAGCACTTCACCACAGCTCACTGACACCAATGTTTTTATTTTACTGTTGAGCTTCCTCGCAAAAACTTGAGGCACAAGGAATCTATTTCTGGTGTTTTGAAGTAGCTGGGATGAAAACATGTAAAAAGACAAACTACACAAAAAGATAAGCTTTTGTGGAGACTCTCACCTTACAAAAATATTCACATATCTCAGGAGTAGGTGTAGTTCTCTCCAGCAGAGGAAGAACTGCATTGATGACAGCCTCGACATCTTTTCCAGAAAGCCATTCTTTGCTCTGCAATTTAAAAGAATGAGTGAAAAGGAGTGAAAAAAGTGCAGTGGGCATTACTTGTTCTGGACAGAATTCTTACCTGGACAAGGAACTTGGATATAATTTCTAGAGGACGTTGGTAGATGTTTTTGTCTTGCAGAGGGGTTGTTAGTGTAAGTTCAACCAAGTTCTGGAGCAAAAGTACAGAAGCGAGGTTCATTAAGTGCAAATTAAATTTCTATAGGAGGTCGCAATATCATTAATGCTAGTCAGCCCACCTTATAGGAGGCTCCAAATTACATTTCGCTTTAAACTTAAAAAAAAAAAAAAAAAACTGGAGCGATTTTTTTTCAATAAAATAATCTCACGACAAAAAATGCACTCGATCAATATCCTGTAAACCATACAACGACAGTAACCGGTATTTCCACATCATGGACACCAGGAAATCTATGAAAATTGATTTCTTGGCTGTATCCCACAGAAACAGTGCCTTTCATTAGGTGCTGCAGGTTATCTGCATAAATAAGTATGTTGTACCCACCAGTGTTACCAAATATTTTCGAAGCGTGTTGCTAAAGTGAGAAAAAAGGTTGCTATCTTTCCGCTATACATTGTTACAAAGTTGCTAAAATTGCTGCTAGAACTATAGCGCACATTTTTAATGATGCAGGCATTTTGGAACACTGTAATGCAAGCTAACATGATGGAAATCATCTACAGAGACATTTTACATTTGTCTAGGGTCCGTGCAAGTGAAGAATAAACAGTGAATTTACCAGCAGTATGTAGATGGCTTTTATTATACAAATATATTTAAAGGCTCTAATGCTCTTATGTACCCACTAATAATAGGAGGTCTCACTCTAGGACCTCCTGATGCTGTATATAATATGTAAGCCCGTTTTTTGTACATGCAATAACAAACAATAGACTAGAACTTGAGAACAGAAGATGGAAGGTTTAATTCTGCATTTACCTTCAGTTTGTACGGTTAAAAAGACCGTATGATTCAAAAGAACACAAGCAACCAGATTTTTCTAGACCGAAAAGGCACTTGGTCCACATTATCCCTGATCTACATAAAACCCTGTGAAGTATTCATTGGTCTGAAAGCCGTGAGAAACAGAAAGCAGTGCGTTCATATTCGTGTGAACAAGCCCAGCTGCTCTGATATCTATGCCTATCTACATACATCAATTGAAAGCATTTAGTGAAACTGCCGTACCCGTAGCGTTTAGACTCACTCAAACTGGCTTCGTAAAAAATAATAAAAAATAATTTCGTGAGCTAAGTGAAGCCTTTGTGACCACTGCACTGCGAGTCACCAGCACAACAAGAAGACTACCGATGCGAAGGCAACCGGTCCCTCATCATGGTCACGAAGCCTGCACATCATACAGCCAATTTCAGCTGCTTACAGGCGACAGATATGAGGTAAACCCTTTTCAGAGCAGGAGGGAAGGAATGAAAGTGTTACTGGTGTCAACTGTAACAAATGTGACTTAAAGAATGGCTAACAATGCAGTAAGCATAGGAGCTTTCTGAATAAATAAGCGCATTTCAGAAGGCCATTCTTGAAGCAACTATCCTACTGTTGAAGTTGCTAAAATGTGACAAATCGTTTAAGTCATGTTGCTAAAAAAGTTGCTGGTCGCTCAATATAATTTTTTTTCCCTAAAACAGACAACAGACGTGTTTGCCAGCAGTTCAGAAAATGCCTATAAATTATGAGTGAAACAAGGTAGAAATTAGGAAAATTAAACCAGAATAGGCTTGTAGATAACGATAGAAATTCTGGTAGAAAAAAATATACTGGTAGAAATTTGTTCAGTAAAGTTTTGTGAAAAAGAATGATCAGTGGGGAAAATGGAAACTGAAGATCAATTCCATTTTTCGCAGCCAAATTGCCAGACATGCAGCATAACCCCTATGATTAGGATGTCACAATTGCTAAGAATGAAGACGTGGCACGAGCAAAAGAACTGCACCAGGGCCAATCGAAAGAAAGGCTTAAAGCTCAGAGGACACGTATGCTCACCGGCACACACAAACTGGTTTCTACACACCTATGCTCCTGCCAGAGATGGTATGAGGGAGCAATGGTGCACAGGGGCGGAAGCAGCACAGACATCTATATTGTTCAGATGTGGGCACACACACTAAACATGACTGACAAGAGACAAATCTAAGGCCTTCACAACCTCTCAAAGCTAAACAGGGTCTGTCAGCGGATACATCAGCCACATCAGCCGGTGCTAACATTCACAGAGATGTAAACAATACAAAAAAAGCTGCTTACTTATATTCTTGTCTACACTGCCTGAGATCTTAATAAGAGTTTCATGTTTGTCACTTGAGGATTACTTCACTTTGGTATTACAATATTAAAATAGCTGGCTTACAAGTGTGAAGTTGTACCAACAGCAATAACCTGGATTATCTCACCTTCAGTTCTTTAGTCACAACTTCTATCCTTCGTGATGTCATAAGAATCTTTTCATGCTTCAGTAGGCTTTTCTGTTAAAATGATAAAACATGGTGATTTGATTGCACAAGAAGCAACACTGCCCACAATGTGACATACCACACCCGGCTAACCTTCTATACATGTTCATCTTTCCATGTTGTAACCAACAGCAATGGTGACTGAACAGTTTTCATCTACCTTTTTTTCTGAAGGGGACAAAAATATGTAAAGCAACTCATTCTACATGTCTAGCTGTTCAGGAGGCATATATTTCTACTCTGATAAAATAAGCACAGCCATTTATGATAAATGGCATACAATGAATAATCCTAGAGTTTCTTGTTAGCAATTTTCAGAGCTTTTCACAAATGTGTAACAGCCGTACCCCATGTTATTCCTCCAAACTTTCAACTTAAAATTGCAACAAATATTGTGGGGATTTACCCATGTACCCATGTACAATCAATACCCCTAACCCTAAGAGTGAAGAACATCTCATTGCCTATAAGGAAAATAACAAGCCCTTTTTATCTGTGCCGAGTATAACCTATGTTAGTGCACTTTTTCATGTACCGGTGCTAAAAATATTAGCCTATGAAATCTTACAATAGTTTCATTTAGTGAAGATAAACAAGTTAACTTTTCGAAGAAACCTTTTGATAAATACATTTCCCATTCTTATCAAAGTAATGGTGGCACTTGGAGACATTGAGCAAAACAAAGAAGAAAAATTTCACCATTACACAAGTCTGATATGATATTTGAAAGCCTTCTTGATTGAGCTAGCTCTGTCCATACCGAGGACAGTAAAAAAAAAAACTGCAAAATGTTTGCCAATATCATGTTGATGAAAATAGCATGTTAAATTTACTGGGAACAATAAATATTGTTCAGCATAATGCAGCAATAACCAAGTAACGTCAGAAACAATAGTTTCCCAAATAGAATTTAAACAGGATGACGGAATTAGTCACATCGGCATAATTCTGATACATTAGGTAAATCTCTCAAAAAGACTATATTTAACAGCCACAACAACCAAAATCTGGTTAGTGACAGTTTGATGAAATGTAAGCATTTTACCCCAAGGACACCTAAAATGTGTTCAATTTCTCACCAATACACCCTAGTGTCTGGGTTATAGATTCACAACTGTCACTAGTGGTTATGCCATCAATTCCATAACTTAATCATGCACACAATTTATTACCCAAGATTTATTACTGCAAATTGAAGCAGTAAATCAAGAGAGAATTACAGCACCGAGGTACTTACTTTCCAGAGGATAGAGTGTAGCCACTGATCACGTAAGTATCCATTGGCCGCCTGGAGCAGAAGGGAGCCCTCAGGAATGACCACACGGAGGCAGAACTTGTGACTAGGGTCCCATCGACACAGGGAATACACATCTTCCATAGAGCTGTAGCTAACTGGCTGCTCCATGAAGCCACTAGGCTGCAATGAATATTAACAGCACAATCAGGAAGAGCTACCAGGCCAGACTTATTAACAGTGGAGCTGTTTAAGCCGAGCGTTAGTCCATAACATGCAAACAGAAAATGTGTGCCGATCCTGGCAGTAGTGCAGAAAGGGTCCAAGCGCAATGGCACATACCCCTGTGAACTAGCAAAGCTGAACCTGGCTAACTCTAGCTAAGCATGGTTGGGACTACTTAAGCTTAGTCATCGATAGCCAATCGATAGCCAATCAACAGCTAATCGATAATCGACAAATAATCAATGAATTTCGGAAAATGCTAGGGATGACTTAATAGTGCTTAGCCTAGCCCAAATACGTGGCCAATACCTTGCAATAGTCAATTGATAGCCAATCAATAGATAATCGATAATCAATCAATAATAAATAAAGTCCGCAAAATACTGGGGATGACTTGGTAGTGCTTAGCCTTGCCCAAAAGCCAGGACTAGCTAAGTGCCCATCAGCTCCGCTGTCTCAAAGAGCATTGCACCTCGAGTGCAAGCTACGCTAAGTTTTTTTTAACCACTGCAATATCACTGCTGCTTTTAATGGCAGTTGGAACAATGCAACCAACTTGAAAAAAACTGTAATACCAATACCAAGAATCTTCCTTTGGTATTGATATTAGTTTCGTAAAGCTGACTACAAATACATATTTTGTTTTAAAAGAACCTGTTAGTGGGTTAGATGGTTAAACATAGTTATGTAAGGGAGCTGTTAGCAAAAAGCTGACACAAAAGAAAGCTAAAGCAACAAAAATATACAACATCAGGCTGAAGTCTTACTAAAAATTTGTTGGTTTTACCAGCCATGTGTGAGGAAGATGATCTTCACCTCAAATTCAGCTTACTCAAAAACTGCAAACAGAGGCACTGCTTTACTTTGCTTTGCTTGGTTTGAAACCAGCATTCCACCAGTCATGTCCACATCACATGCATGACGGCTGCCACCATAGCTTAATTGGTAGAGCATCACACGCATCACAAGGAGGTTATGTGGGTTCAGCTCCCACTGGTGGCAAGTTGTCTTCCCTTCCACTATCATTTTCCTTTTCCCTAATTATTTTTACATTTGATTACCCAAAACAGACAGGCGCAAATATGAGGTGCATGATGCTACATAGTGGTGATCAAATTCCACACACGATCATGGCGTTCACAATTGTGCAAGCCAAAATAGTGCATCAAAAGCAAAAGCACGACGAATATTTAAAATGTGTCAGATACATCCTGAAACATTTATGATTGGGCCTGCGCTGCAAGTTTAAATAATATGTATAAAGTGTTTCAGTAAAACCAGTTGGAATGTAGATGGCTGGGTGTTTTCTCACGGTCCCATTCTGCCGTCATGTAGCGGGTTCACTTCCTTGTTAAAACGATGTTTTACAACAGGCATATTTTTCCACATGGCTGGATAAGCTCTTTCTAAGTATGCTAGACATGAAATAGTTAATGTCGAACATATTTGATTTGATTTGATTTATTTATTGGTTTACATCAAGATGATGCGGGATCTTATGTTCGTGTAGAGAGTTCTTGCATGGAGACCAGATTCTGTAAACGTGACGAAACTCATTAAAGAACTGAAAATTCCCAATCCAATCTGCAGCTGCACGGGGTTTTTGACTGCAAATGCAAGAAATGTGGTGAAACTAAATATTAAATGGAAAGAATTGGTGCTGCATGGTACAAGATTGCAACCATTTCATTCATAATCATTTTTGGAACTGATATCTTGAAACTGGTGCTACTGCCAGAATTTCTGTTAAGTGGTTGGCTTAACTTCTGTATATGTAATATGAGCACTAAATATGCTGATTAAAAGCTATTTATATAAAGGTTAAATAAAGCGCATGTTGACCAATGAACCATTTCCACACTTTCGTAAAGTTGGCTGCCCCTGCAAATCTTCGTGAACCCTCAAAACCTCTCACATCCACAGACATTTGTACCTGAAACCACGGTGTGCTTGAAACATGGAGTGCTCATGGTAAAATCTGCTGCAGCTTTCAAGTCGCCCTACCCATTCATTATTTCTTTTTTCTCCGATTACTATTCCGAGAAATTTGGTACTGTTTCTCAACTCCGCACTGGGCACCGGGGTCCACAGGACAGTGCTGCAGCTATTGTTCCATTTAGAAGGGCTCCCATACGCAAGGCAGCACTCCCCCCCCCCACAAGTGAGGTTTCAGAACTCAAAGCATAAGCCATTGTCCAAGGTGAGATGGCATTCACCTTTCACTTTTGAGAATAAATACTCAAGAGGGCCTATGAACAGGAGTTTTTGGGGTGTCTCAGCTGCACAGGGCTACTAACTTACAGGGATGTGGGAACAGTCCAATATAGTACAATTTTTACTGCTGTTTTAAACTCAGGCTGGCCAAGTTATCATCTTATCCCACATCAAAAAGAAGTACAATGCAACAAAAAATGCACTACCAGCTTTCTTCTGTGGCATTATTCCCCACATGCAACACACTTGGAACACTGCAGAGCTACATGTACAGTCGCGAGAAAAAGTTTGGAGACCACGACATCAGCAAAAAATTTAAATATATTCAAGCACAGCTCCGCAGCCTCCAATTGGCTTAATATGTTGTATTGGTCAAACGTGTGCACGTAGGCGTGTGCTCTTGATTTCAGCCGGAATGCCCAGGCTGCGTAGAAAAAAATTAAATCGTGGCACCTTTGGTCCACAAACTTTTGCTTGCGACTGTACATCCACAGATTTGTATACTTACATGCAAAGGTAAGCACGGCGTGAGACTGTGCAACAGTGCCTTGTTTTCATGCTGTAGCCAGGGGCTTAAGACATCTAGCAGCAATTTAATCACTATACTTCTCACATATTTCACTTTCGATAAAATCAGGTCATGCATATTGTGACCACTTTTACACAATGTTGGTTGTGGCAATTTTCTTGAGCTAGTGACACACAAAACCAGTTTCTAGGCTTTAAATTACAATGGCAATTTTTCAGTTACTCAATTGCGCTATCAAAAAGATAAAGTGGAGTGTCTGATCCTGATTACCACTGAAAATTCAGAAAAAAACTTCAAGATTGTTTATCATTTCGTTTTCTTACAGACTAAAAAAACAACAACTTCAGACATAAAAAAAAAGTTACAATCGGCTGTCCACGGAATGTCCAAATACAGAGGAGGTCTGACATTACTGCACATACAGAACTTTCATTTACAACATACACAGCACATTTTATGACATACTGGGAGTTCTTGCATATTTCTGTACATGATCAGCACAAATATATTACATTGTTGCCACTAGGGGTAGTCCCTTGCAATGCCCCCGTCAGGCACTTTGCAGTATTCATGTAGTGCATGCAACAGCGAGTCGGGGAATGAATTTTTCCAATAAGAGCTTGACAACCTATCTTAAATGCTAAATAATACAGTGGAAATGTCTTATACCCCTGTCACACGGCACGTGTAATGGCATTCGCAGCGAATGAGATTACGTGTTAATGCCATTTTTGTTGCTTCTACACGGGCATAGTGAATGACATTCACTGCTAATGGCATTCGCCCATTGAATGAGTTTCCCGAACTCATTCACGCGCGACTTGTGTACTCTCGACGACAGTGGCTTGGCAAAAAATTACAAAATAGATAAGTTAAAACGAAATGTAATATATTTTCAGATAACCATCCAATGTTTACCATTGTATTCTTAACAATATAGTGAAAAGTTGTGAACAAGAAGCACGATTTGTAGGGTTTCGTTATCATAGCAGCCTGCTGATAAACATTGCCATCAATTGCGAATGCCATTTTGTTTACCCGTGTAGACCGGGAACCCAAGACGGCAATGACATTCGGTATGAATGTCATTTACTACAAATGACATTACATGTGCCGTGTGACAGGGGTATTACTTGATAGCTGGTAGAAGAGAAAAAAAATTATGACATATGCGTACCATACATGTTTGGTATATGATATGCAGAGCCCAGTGGCACACCGAAAGGGGGGGGGGGGGGGGGTTCAGGGGTTGTAGCCCCCTCCTGAGGCCGAGTTAACCCCCCCTTACGCGTCCAGCCCCACCAGTCCACGTCTACGTTCAGTGCTCTGTTCACATTGTCATTACAATTCAGGAGGTGGCTTGAGGTCGAATTCCCCCCCCCCCCCCCCCCTGAGTAACAAAAACACTCTATCATTGTCTTGTATTTATTCAACCACTCTTAAGTTACATTGAGTAAAACACTGAAGAAATAAACATAGTCAACATCCTTAGTGTCATTATTATTATAATTATTTGGCCTTTTATTTGCTGTTTGATTTCCCTGGCTAAAGCAAGAAAATTGCATTTTATGCCCAAAGTGCTTCCCCCCCCCCCCCCCCCCCCGCACCACACAAATTCAAGCAGAGATCCTGGGTGCACTACTGGCAGAGCCTCCCTCCATTATAGTTACACATGCGCAATATTAAATTAAACTCAATGCACCAGAAAAAGAAAAATGCAGTGTTCATTCTTATGCCAACAGCCTTAGTGCAATGCAGCAAAGCAAATTTAAAGGCCAGCCATTACAACTTGTCACGCAGCCAGAAGGCAACTCAGCACTCCAGTGCTAAGAGAGTATAAAATAGCAATAAATGCATGACAAGCACTCAACCACGCGCACACACATTCGTTCTGTTATTCACAATTGTAAGTTCAGCCAACCAATTCATGAAACTTTTTGCACAGCGAAAAAACAATAACGCATTCGTACAAAATGTCATTTTGTGTGTGGGTGTATGTGTCAGTGTATTTTCCCCCAAGCTTTGTACTGACATACAATGCCTGGTAACAAGAAAGCTCGATCATAAACATCTGACAAGAGTTGACGTTTTTGCACTTTATGAATGGCTGTAGTGCACTTTCGAGAAACAATGAATGCTCTTACGAATACACAAAATACGGAGGAACAATCACTGTAGATAATGTTTAGCTCTGTTCATTCATTCCGTAGTTAGCGCATTACAATTCACGGCAAGCACACGGCATGCGTTTCGCGCGAGTATATCCGGATGCCTGGCTGGTGATAAGGCACCCTCCGCCTTTATAGCACCGTTCTACGTCAGCAAGCTCATTCCATATACGAGATGTGAAAGTGTGAAAAGAAAAAAGAAAAAAAAAAAGGGGGGGGGGGGGGGGAGGGTATGTGAAACGTAGGCTTCCGCAACATTTGCAAATCACTGACAGAAGATTATACTCATAGAAGACTACGTCAACGCACTTGACATGCGGATATTTATTTTGGTGGCTGATCAAGGAAGGATGTCCTCACACAGAGGAAAAAAAGAGAGAGAGAGAGAAAGAAAAGCAACCAGTACAGTACATGTAACCAAGGGGTCCAATCTCCAAGCACATGCCAGATCGTGCAATGAGCAGGAAAACGTGCTAAATGTAGACAACGACATACCGTCTTCGATGACATCTCCGATGTGCCGAGGACAACTCTGTGCGTCTCCCAACGCCGAAGAAACTTCGAACTAAGGATTTTGCTAATGACAGTGCGGCTGTGGTTGAGCCTACAGAGCTGCACGTCGCCTTCGTGTGTTAGTTTGAACTTGGGTCCCTGGGCGCAACAAGCAGACGCAGCAGCAGCAGGCAGTGGCAACGCAGCGGGCGATCCCAGTGGCGAGCCCGGCCTCTCCGCGCTGGTTCCCGCAAGGGCTGAGCAGTCACTGCTGTCGCTCGATGTTGAGTCGACAGATGCCTGAGTGCCGCCCGTCGAGAACACATTGCGGACGAAGCCGGTATCAGCACTGGTGCCAGCTACGTCGCTGTAGCTCTGATCGTCTGGTGACAGAAATCGTCGCGAAACAGGGTCCGGGACGCTACGGCTGTTGTTCGGCCGCTCCTCCATCGCTGTCGGTATGCGCGGCTTCACTTGCAAGGCAGCCAACTAAGCCAGCGCGAAAACCGCATGCAGCTTAAGAGGCGACATGGGCGTACTAGGAGACATTGCGCCCATGATGGAAAGACTCCCCACGCAAAACCGTAGGAGCATTACTGACTGCGAACCGCACAAACAACTCGACACTAGTGTCTGCCCGGATCGACTGCTGCAACTTGCGACTCGTTAGAGCTCTACATCAGCCGGAGACGGAAAATCAATCACGAATTGACATTTAAGACAGTTCACGCTTAACCTTAAAATGACAGAACTATCCGCTATCGCGCTTCCTTCGCTTCCAGTAAAGAAACATGTTCTTAACGCCGCTGCAAGTTAACCCCCTCCGTCGCCATTGTATAACAGGAAGTGCCCTTGCTTGTCGCTGTAAAGCGAATGAGAAGGATATGACGTCCGTGCGTTGCCCTTAGTAACAGCCGCGATGCAGGCGAAACCGAAACACGCGGCTTAAGGCGAGTTGCACAACCAAGAAAACGCGCGTGCGAACGTGTGCTGCTAAAGTGTGCAACACTTTAGCAGTACACTTGCATGTCGCAAAGAGATTAGAGCACTAAATACCCTAGGCGTTTACGGTGACACACGTTTGATGCTGTGCAATTGAATCAATGCAATAACTTTCATTGCTACGCGTTCATTCTTTTTATATTTCCCCCCCTAAACGTTCGTTACACTGTTTTCGGAAAGGTACGTGACAAGCTAGCAGTGTCCTGCAAACGGCTTGAAGTTTCATGGTGTAGAATATTCAGCAACTAGCAGCAGTCGACCATTTTCCCTTGCAGTCTGTCCCTCAGCCCGTCATAGTTTTATTGTAACTCGATCGTCTAACTGCACTTATTGTAAAATGTGCAAATGTACTCTGATAATCTTTTTTTGCCATACTGTTTAAATTCTTATTATTATTTAACAAACAAGCGCACACGGGTACATATATATCCAGATATCAGTGTATATGCTTCAAATTTTATTGACAGTGACTTGAAGCTACACCGCAAGAAACTATAGCTATTTGAGTGATAAAGTTAAAATAATTGAGAGAGCAAAAAAAAAAAAAAAAAGACATGGACAAGACTACAGTGTACTATTCTAGTACACTGTAGACAAGACTAAGTACCCCACTAGTATACAGTGTTTTGCACTCTCTCAAGAAGGCGGCACAAGTATACCACATATAATTCCTTTCTTGCACATTCTTTTTCTTTAATATTATTAACCTTGCATTCAGTCTTGTTCCACACACTTTTAATTTCACTTTATATCATGAACTGAATGGCCCAGCAACAAAAAGTGAATTCAGAAAAACAGTAGTCCATTAGAATGGTTATGAATAATTCCTTTCTTGTACATGCAAGGTTATCCAAAACTATAGATTCAGCTTATTAGGCACATCTAATACAGGCGACTTTTATAGAAGCCTTTACCTCTTCTAGCTGCAATGCATATAGATATTCAACTTCATTGAAAATGATGCAAACATGTGAATATGAAGACAGTGTGCTCTGCTTCCTTTCCTTTACCTCTTACAAGGAAAAACCAAGTAGGCATTAAGCTGTCTTTTACAATTTTTACAGCTCCTGTTCACCTATACAGGACTACTGTCACACTTCTCATAGCACTTTTGGTGAATCACGGTTCATAATGGATTATTTTCCTCCCAATTTACTTTCAGCTGGTTAATACACCAATAAAGCAGCAGCTGCAATTAAGAAAAAAGCGTCAAATATGCCCTTGCCAAGTACATCAATAATCATGGTCATTGAATCAATCGGGATAACACCGCCATCATAGCCAAGGAAAATAATCCGAGCACCCCACTTTTGCAGGAACTT
This sequence comes from Dermacentor silvarum, assembly GCF_013339745.2. Classification (NCBI taxonomy): domain Eukaryota; kingdom Metazoa; phylum Arthropoda; class Arachnida; order Ixodida; family Ixodidae; genus Dermacentor; species Dermacentor silvarum. Next base: position 76,492,206 of record NC_051154.1, on the reverse strand, counting down.
TATTGATCCAAATGACGGCCTGACACTATATATTCTGGTTTCGCTTCTCTATGCAGCCATTAAAACCCATCTGTAAATACAATTACGCTTCTTCCTTCCCATAAAATTATCAACAGGACTGGCGGGAATCTACCTGCTATCTACTCCCGCTCACTAAGTGATATCTTGGCATAAACTTGTATGGTCTCCCAATTTCTTTTTCACCTTTATTTCGTTGGCGACTGCAACTTCTTCTTTTCAGATATTTCACCTTTCCTCCAGAACATTCAAGCAATCCACAGCTACACCAACGTGTTTTCATTTTCCCACTGCAATCAGTACAAGGATATAGACTGTACACAATGTGAAACATGCAGGCTATGCGAGATTCTCTAATATCTTCTGCGCGTGCGTAGATCAGATGAAGAACGTCCTCAGTAAATTTTTGGTTGCAGAAAATGAGTTCAGTTTCAGGCATATACCTATATGGGTGATGCTGGTTTACTTATATTACCTAAGTACCAAAAACGTCCATGAATATTTGCAGGCACAAAGTTCAGCATAGTTAGACATTCACCAAATCATTTGTTTTTCTGCATAAATAAAATATTCTGATATGTTCCCACACACAAAGCAACTGTTGCCACCTTAAAGGTTATTCTTTATCACACCAGTCTAAGTCAATTCGAGACAAACGAGAGACAGTGCACAATTTCTTCTAAGAAAATGCTTGCTACATTACAGAGACAGCCGAGTGCAGTATCAAGTTTCTTAACAAGTAAATTGCATATTTCAGCACGTTTTAGGTACACAGCCTACTTCTTTTGCACCCTATGTCGAAAGCCCAACTATCTTAGGACTCCAAAACAGCAAGGAATAGTGAACTAAAGCATCAACCTGCATAAGACAACAATATTGCAACACAAACTTACAGCAGTGGATGCAACTAGCTCCTTTGAAGATATATATTGAGATATGCAAAGTGAAAAGAAAAAAAAAAAAAACAGCAATATCCTTCCCACCTCATGTGAACAAATTGTGCTAGTGACAGCCATTGGATTGCATAGCTCCTACCAATTGAAGACATTTTCATGGTTATCGGAGGCATTGCACCTCATTCTTTGGTGGTGAAAATGCTTTTGAATGCACGCAAAGGCATAATGAAGACATATTTAGTACAAGTACCAATGTGTTTAAAAGCACCACAAGGAGAGAACAAGTGAGCTTCCTTGCAAGAGCATCCATTTTGGTATTCCGACACATGCACCCACCGCTGCACCTCCACTATCACCTTACTCCACTCCATGTGTGCACCCCTGCAGCACAAGCGTTTCCACAACTTTGGTGATTCATCCACACCACTGGGGCCTCTGAACGCTAGCAGCTGCATGATTAAAGTACCACCTCCTGGTAGCTTTAATGTTGCCACTGTCAACCGGCGTTTCCATGAGCTATCTATCACTGGTGAAAGATAGTGTTATTCTTTTCACTCACATGTACATGCAAGCTTTAAACATAAAATAATTTGGCACACATTGTACAAAGTCACTGCTAAATAGCAAAGAGGGTATATAAAACCAGAACCTCAGTCTACTGCCAGCTATGAACCATTTCCCTTGTCATTTCTCGTAAGCGTCAATATGTTGAGTTTATTCCACTTAGCTTCATCAGTAGCCCACTCCTTCTTCAGCTGCTTGGTGCCAAAGTCTTCCTTGATATTCTCTAGTCAGTGGTCATCAGAGTCTATCATAACTGCTTAAACACCAATAGAGCCTTTGTTCTTTCACAGTGTGCTGAAAGCATAGTCGTGCCTTTGTAAGCCTTTGCTGCCATTTCCTTGATTTTAACCATTCTTTAGATGCAGTTGTTGCAGACTCTTTTTTCTCGCTTCAAACGTGAACCTTCAACTACCATATATGATCTGACAAAGCTATTCCTTCCCTGCAAGCTCATTTCTCTACAACTATATTGCCGTGGGCTATTTGCATAAAATTTCAAATGGGGAAGGTTAACACAGGATGTACCTAACTATAAGAGCAGATTAGGGAATCTTCTACCATGGCATTACTGCCACCCCCCCAAAAAATCTATATGATTCCACATGTTTTCTTCACTCCTACTTATAATCATATATCAAGAAGAAAATACTGCAGAGCAGGTTGCATGTGCTATTATGTTTATTACAGAGATGAGCAGATGTCAAATCTTGTACAAAAATTTTTATTTTTGCCTTAATATTCTTCATCAGAGTCCATGCCAGCCCTGCGCCTGTCAAACTGCAATGAAAAAACAATCACCACCTTTGTATCAAAACAAAATGATCATACTGCATCACATAAAACTAAGACTGGTAATAGTGCAATTCACATAAACTGACTAGAAATAACTTGCAGCACCTTTAATTTCATTACTCAAAGTTAGGTACCTCCTAGTTACTGTCACGGCTGGACAAAGATACTTTGCAAATGTATCATGATATAGATACAAAATACTGAGGCAATAAGTATTTGAAATACAGATAAAAGTGGATTAGTTTTATCCATTACAATAATTGCCATATGTATTTTAGGATATTTCGATACATTAGTTAATTCCTCATTATAGCAACCCTGCAAAGGTTGCTGCAAGTTTACAGGCATTTACTTGCAAATTTCTCACTCGCCAGCAGACACCCTTTCTTTCAAATTCCAAATCAGCTGATGAAAACTAAAGATTTAGTCATGTTGGCGAAAACCGTTGGAGCGAAACAATGTACCAGTGAAATCAGTTTATTCATTTTGTTTTTCATTCCATATAGACAAAAATGGCACGGTACTTTTAAGGTTAAGGTGCATGTTAATGGGTGAAAAATCCCAGAGTAATGGCTAGAAAAGCCTACAGCATAATAAAACAGTCAGAGTAAACCTGTTTCGAGCTCATTAGTGCTGTCACAGCAACATCCTGCATATGGTTTCTGTATCCTAAGCTAATTAATCAATGCATGGATCACATTATGACAATGTACTTTTCAGTGTGATGGAACAAACGGACGAAGAGAGCCCTGTTTTGAGCTCTGTATATACATCTCCTTGTAACTTCTACTCCAATAGTGACATGAATAAACCGATTCTCATTCTTAACTGCGAGAGAGATCGAAACAGGGTTTTCTCTGTTCAACCATCCAATAAGGGTACTGTGAGCCAATCACAGCTTTATTCAGTTTTTCTTCTTTAACTGGAATTACATAATGCCAAAGTTTGAGTTCTCTTTACTCGACTAACTGATTAGTTAAACATCCGAACACTGTGCTTTGGCTTTTACAGACCCCATAATGGAGGGCGCCTAGACAACTTTAATCACTCAGGGTTCTTCAACATGTGCCAAAACCTTCGTACATGGGTATTTTTGCATTTTGCCTCAATAACAATACAAGTTTATACGCTTACTTTTTTCAGTAAGAAAACTACAGTAGTTTGGGGTAACTGGTTCCCACAAAGACAGAGACTCAATTTGGGCACTTGTTTGTAGATGGGTAATGGTTTATCAACGAGATGTCTTTATGATTGCAGAAAAGTTTTATACTGAAAAGTTGCAAATACTGCTTGTGATGCAAGCATACATAAAATAAAAAGTGTAATGCATACATGCACATCCTTCTCCAAAGCCTGGTGACTCTTCTCATCACCACTATTATAATTTTCAAAAGACACTCCACTGTTAAGCAAAATTTACAATAGGACAGACAGACAGACAGACAGACAGACAATGAACTTTATTTTATAATAGGAGCAACTAAATCATTTCTAATTTTGCTCCATACAGAACATCGTATGAAAGACACAATGAATATAAAAGGTATTTTAAGCAGCCAACAAAGTAAGTATCACTAAGACCAAGTTAAACTATATCTTTAGTGATTTGCTTTTGCTTTATATATATTACCCTTGATAAAACTGGCCTGTGACAGCCGTACAAAACAATTTTACATACTTTACACACTATTACATGTTGCCAGATATGAAGTGAACGAAATATATACAGGACAAAATGAGTTTACTAATAAAACCTACCTTCACGGTAGTTTTTTTTTGTGTTTGCTCACTGACTCTTTCCAAAAGGTTGATAAGGTTGGATTCTTGAAGCTGCAATGATGAGAATGCATTTGGTTCACAATATTTCTTTTGCAGGCTAGCTAGTTCCCACCTATGAAACTTAAGTTGCTGCGCAAAAACATGTTGACATAACCAAAGAAAACAAACACAGACAGGACCAGGCACTCCATCCTGTCTGAAGTGACTATGCTCTGTACCATCTGTGTTTGTTTCTTTGACTCCATCGATGCATTTTTGAAGAGCAAGTTCAGTCTCATAGTCAAGTCTTAAATTTACCTGATGCCCCCCCCCACCAAGTGACAATAAACCACAAAGCACACCTTAAGGCACCTTTATAATAACCACAGCCAGGGACGGCACCAGAGGAAGGCAAGGGGTGGTGGATGCCCTCCCCCCAAATCATATTACCCCCGATAGGATGCAAATGCCCATTGCTGTAGTTTTTGCATAGAAAATTGAATTATATGACATTGCTACACTTCGGTAGTGCATGCATGATTTGAAGTGACACAAATTAGTATGCTTTTTTTCTTCTCTTTATTCCACAAACATCGCCCCTCATTAACCATAACTACCACCTTAGCAATGAAAAACTTATTTTCAACCCATCAGAATGCTTCATTTTAGTATCATCTTGGAGTATTCAGTCAATTTTGAGACGCACTTTCCTTTTGTGGTCAGTGTTTGGTATAAAGCCCGGTGAGAGGCTCTGTGCAGAGCCGTTTTCCTTTCCTGATGCTCACTTTATTAAGAGCAGAAAACTACAGCAAGTCTTGTCCTCCCTGTCAATTAGTGCAGAGAAACATGAACAATACATGACTCCGCCACAGTCTGCTGCCATTCTGCTAGATGAGACACTGATCCAAAAGGCTAAGAGCATTTTGCGCTAGGTGATATACTTGACAAAAGCTCCCTGAAACATTATAGGGCCAATCACGTTGCAGCTAAAAGAGTAGTATAAAAGGTGTTGCAACACAGAATTATGCAGATATGAAACCGCATATAAGAGTGGACAGCCAAACAACGACTTGACCAAACTGAATGGAGCAATAGACTTGCTAAGGTGGCCAGTGAAAAGCCGCACCAAGAAGGTTTGAACTTCGCCGAAAGTGTTCCCTTCCACGTTCAGAGCTAGCTAAGCATAGAAGTATCACTCAGTACTTTGCGACACCACGCGTGTTACTGGCTGCATCTGACAATTGCTTGACTCCTTTTTCTTACCAGAATTACCATCGAGAGCCAGCTCTCATCATTCTGTACATTTATAGCCCTGTTTTGAAAGCAAGCCACCGAACCAAGTTTTAATGACCACTCAGTTTTGGAGAAGCTAGTATGTTTGCCAACCTTTGCAGAATAGTTGGCTCACTTGAGGTAGTGAACACAAGAGTTTGATAAAAGGGCGTCGAAAAATGTAGAATTTCTTAACATAGCATAGAAAACAGTCAAATAAAAATAAAAAGCCCCTCTCACTTAAAAATAATTGTGGGGATCGGTGAAAATTGTGCAGGCATAAAACAGAAAACCTAGTGCTGGTTGCCACTGGAGCAGATGCTCTGCATGTGATACAACCTGACATGGCAGACAGCACCGCAATGAGTCTGCGCACCCAATACCAACAAGCTAAGTATTCTCCTAATGTTTGGATATCAACACCTGACTAGTGCATGCGTTTTTTCTTACACCGGACAATGTAAGCAAGCAATGCAAAAATTGACCAAAATGAAGATGTTCTGAATGTTCTGGCTCTTTCTAATGCCAGTGCGCATGCAGCACAGCAGGAATATTACTTCTGACTAGCTAGGAGCCTGTGGAAAAAGTGCTATTTGATTACCATATTTAACTGAATATAATGCACACCTTTCCTCCGAGAAAATGGGTCCGAAAGTTGCCTGCACGCTACAATCATATACAAAACCAAACCGCGTTTGGGGCATTGGCAACAGCCTACCGTCAGAGCCGTCAGACACAGCGTCATCTCAAACTGGCGACAGAGCACGATTTTGTGAAAGTTGCTATTGGTTCATTTTGCGGTAGACTGTGACCCCCCCCCTTGAGCGGTATTTCCAGCCAATAACTTTCGGAAATAGTACTACCACTTTCGCACGATTTCGCATGACTAGGCACTGGATGCTCCAGCGTAATCGACCGCCAGTATTTTTGGCGCAGTGCCAAGGTCTCTATCTGTGCACAGTACCAGGAACGCTGTCGGACGCACACTTCGACAAGTCTGAAGCAGAGTCTTGCGAAACTTATAGTAGCATCTCTAAAAATGATTGCTTGAGAATACCGCCCCTGTATGCTTCGTATGTGTGGCCAATTAAGTGCAGAAGGCAACGACGACACACCACTTTCATTATGAAAGCACATTAAAAAAAACATTTCCCTTCTGTGAAGGTAAATTCTACATGTCTAATTCTTTCTGACTGTGAAAACATGTTATATTTTTATTTTATAAATTGGGTGTGTGTTACGTTCTGGTGCATGTTACAATCAGGTGCACTTTTATTTAGGCCCATGAAAATTGGGTGCACGTTAGATTTGGGCGCACGTCAGAATCTGGTAAATATGGTACTGAATGATAATACTTGTGAAACTTCTAGCACAATTTTTCTTTCAGGAGAAACTGAAGCATTCAATTCCAGACAGAAATATTCAATCTGTGCGCTCATTTATGGCTTGAAGATGCCCTAGCAACAAGAAATGTGCAACAAAACAGCCAGCAAGCTTGGCAATTATCACAATAGACTGCACAGCATAAAGCCCCATCCACGCTAGTGGAAAAACGCGCATGGCGCGATGGCGGCCACACCAACTGGCGGTGAGCCGCTGCGGCAGTCACATGACAGCATGAAAATCTTGCCTCCTCTCTTTTACTCTGCATGTAGGTGCACTGTCGCATGCTTTTTTTCTTTGTCTGCTGACAGATCGATGCTGTCTTTACGTTCTTCGTCCTTAACGAGAGTCATGTCTTATGAAAATGATGATGTCGTTGCCACAGATCATAATCATGTTGGTTTGCTCTCCTCTGTTATGGCGTCACCACGTTCAAAAAGATAAGGAGAATGAGGTACGCAGTGTCACTTCCGCGTCCTTGTATTGAGGGTCAGTTGTGTCGTACACATTTGGATATGGCACACTGTCTCCAAAAACATTTCCATTAGAATGTCTCGGTTTAGGCTCATTATTGCAAAAAAGAATCGCAAACCATGACAATCAAAACAAGCGCGAACTAGACTGAACCAAGCAAATCAAAAGAAGCGCGAGCGAGAGCTGACGCAAGGAGACGATAGTACGGAATGAGCGGTCCGGCTGACACCAGACACGAGTATGAATCGAGCGGTAGGGCGGGTTGGCATGACACCAGTTTCAGGCACGCACGTCACTGAAGGGGGTACTATCATTGGTCTCCTCCGTTCGCGGCTCGCTTGCCGTTGCAGCAACGCACGAGAAATTGGTCCAGGACTGATCACTCACAGGGCATGAAAAACCTATTGAGAGGCAGCTGCCACGGTGTGCATTTTGCCGCTGCTGGCACTCTGCGCATGTTTTTTCACTAGCGTTGTTGGGGCATAATACCTCCTTAAATCTTGACAGAACTCCCCACCACCTCTTCGTTATGAAAAGCCTAGAACTGCCCATGACTAACCCTCTCATGCATGAATAATTTGAGTAAGAGAAAACCTTTTTTTGGCTCAGATATTAATAAACACACTAAAACGAATAAGAAAAGTGTCCTAAGAAAACCAATATTAAAGGTAATATGATGTGTCCTCATATGAGGACAACATACAGTAACGTTAAAAACTTTCGTCACATATACATTTAAAAAAAAACTCTTGGAAAACAGCAAGATTAAAGTATCAACGCATAGTAAGAGGAAACGAAAAAGGCTATAGATAATTATCTCTTGAAGACTTTGTTCTGTCTTGACAACAAAATAAACCTGACGTCAGACTACAAATTTGACAGCCAAACATGCTTTCCTCGCAGCGACACTCCTTGCTACCAGTGTGCAATATAAGTGGCCTCAGAAGCACTTAGGGAGTGTAAAAAGATTCGAAGCACTCTGGGCATTGTGGCACATTGCACGGACGACAAAGGTACCTTGTCTTGCTGCACCAAAACGCACTGCGACAACGCTGAGCATACTTCTGATCTGTCTTCTTTGGAAAGTGACCACCGCCATCAAACCTTTTCTCCTCGCACACATCAAAAAGAGCCCTCTTCTTTGTACGGAGAGGAGATTCGCTAGGACGTCCCCGACGCTTGCGCTCTTGAGCTACTTCGCCACGATAGACGAGAGCTTTGGCTACCCCGCTGCGGAACTCGAGGTGATCCATTGTCTTTTCATTTCCTTTGTCCCACTTCCACAGAATCCAAGCATTCACAACAGTTGCATTGAGGAGGTGATAAAACATCCTGAGGTAGCCCCTTTTGTTTTGAACGTCATTCCTGTAACGGGCCACCATCGAGTCCATGAGGTCTACTCCACCCATGTGCTTGTTATAAACCTCTATGGAGAAAGGCCTCAGCACCTTAATGATGCATCTTTCTTTGCGGTTGTGCCGCTTCGTCGTGCCTTCAGGAAAAAGAAGGTGTTCCTTGCCTTTTTGCACTGCATCCAAGTTCGTTTGGAACACAATGTGTTCCATCAATGATTCCGGAAACAATGCCAGGAAATACTCAATCGGAAACTCTCCATGAACATTCACCTTGTGTTCTCCAAGAAATTTTGGTGGCTTGCAGTTGTGGTCATTGTCTTTGTTGGCCAACCAGATTGTTCTGTTTTTAGTAGAGCCACTTGGCCTCGCCGTAGTAACTCCCGAGGGACCAGTGTGTAGCGAAGCATTCCCTGGGCTCTCCTCTTCTGAGCTGCTCAATGCATCCAAGTCGGTGAGCAGATCATCGCAGTCATCTGAAGGAGCCCATTCATCTTCAGAGTCGGATGAAAGTTCGAAAAGCACATCGCTTTCTTCTCTCGAAAGCCCCCTTCGTGCTGCGCTCATGGCGAAAACGTTTGCCTATTTCCTTGCAAGAAACATTATAGCTCAACACTGACTCGGTCGGCGCGAAAACCGTTCACGCCAAAAACAAAAATGTTGCATGAACACATAGCACTATCTATGAAATACTACTAAAAACTCGGTGCCGCTGCACAGCGGAACGCCTGCTGCATAGTGTCCTCAAATGAGGACCCCCAGCTCTACTTCCGCATTTTTCGGCCATCAGACTCCATAAAAGCGGCCAAAAACAGTTTTGTACATACAAAGCAACACTGAACTTCCTAAACACAAGTAAACATATCAGGCAAAAGAGTGCCCTTGCAGGTGAGATTTTTTTTTTTTTCCTAGTGGTAACTGCTTCCAAGATGTAGCCTAACATTTTGCGCAGGTAATTCAAATCAAATTATAAGATGGACACTTAGTGCCATCTGTGACATACTTCCTAAAGCTTCTTCTGTCCTCACTTGAGGACACCATGTGGGAATGGATGCAAAAATCGCAATCGGAATTTTATTTTTTATTTAGCTGTCCTCATATCAGGTACTTATGCATGAGAGGGCTAAAGAAATAAAAAGGTATTCGCATTTCAATATAAGGGCGATTCACCTCAGAGATCCGCTTTCGTTAATAATAAAGCTAACTTAGTGAAATTTATGCAGAATATAGAGTTCAATGTCCTATTTTCAAATATCTTTTCAGTTTTTCAATGTCTTTTCTAGTTATTTTTTGTGACCCCTGAAAGTGGGAAAATTATGGTCTCTTGTGCAAGGTTTAAGCTCTATACCAGACATATGTGAGTTATAAAATAGCATATATTGCTCCTTATGGACAACTAATTGCAAGTAAGCTCAAAATTAATTTTCCTTTTGCTTTATTATTTAAAGAAAAATTTATTTTATCTCGACTAAGATTATCGAAAACATTAATAAGCGGTTTATTGAAAAGCACATACAGTCAACGACCAATTTTCCGGACGCCCGATTTTTCGGACAAGCCCGATAATTCGGATGCCGTCGTGGCACCGCCATGTGGAGTCAATGTATAAAAACAACTGAAATTTCGGACGCAAAGAACCTTCGCCGTCCGATTTTCTGGACTTTTTGCAATGACCACAGGTTAGAAATGGCATTAATCGAAGCCACCACCGCCGCCCTTTTGATTATCTCGCCTCCTCGAACTGGCACTCTCGCTCGCAGATCCGCTGTCAGCCATAGCCACCACCGCGGTAATGCTACTTTGACATTCGCTACCAAGCTTTCTTGTTGGAGCCGTGTTTTTCACTGAAACAATTCGCCGCTGTTAGCAATGGGGCTGACTCCGCCTTTGTAATCCTCGCCAATGTCTTGGAAACTTGGAAAGCAGAGAGCATTGATCTCCACTATAATTTGCTGGATGCCGCATCGCCGCTCACCGCGGCGGGCGCAAGTGAAGTCACCGGAAGTTAGGAGATGCCCGGCGGCTTGTCCCGGAAGGAGGTGTCTGCTGCCTTTACCAGTGCGTGTTTTAAGGGGATCAAGCTGCGTTAGAATGGGTTTTTTTTTTCGTTCTTTTTTGCGCAATAACAGTTATTCTTTTTTTTCTGTCAGGAACATGCCTTTTTTCCAGTCTGAGCCTGTATTCTTGTAATTTTATTTACTTAAAACAATAATATTGATGACCAGCGTTCGAGTGTCCATGATTCACAATAGCGACGCAATCGGCGCGGGATTCCAGCTTTGGAAAGCAGCTGCATAGAATTACGTGAAACATGGCATCACATCAGGAACTTTCGATTGCAGTAGGGATGTCTCAGGATCGATCGCGATTGTGCTCGCGTAAAACGGCCAACCACATTTGAGAAATTCGTTCCCGATCACGCTTGAACGCGATCGAATATGCTCAGCTACTTACGCGCCAGCAAGGAAACATTTTCCATATTGGATATGTGCTCTAAATTCCGCTTTGCTGTTTTCAGACAGAGTTTATGTATGCTCGTGACTGATATAGCCAGTTTACAGTGCATGGTGTTATAACTCCTCACTGATGTCCTTCCTTTAACACATAGCAAACACGGAGTGGTGAATAACAAAAAGTTTGGTGAAGAAAACTCATGCACATTTATTTCAAATCATATGTTAACTCCATTAACGGTGCAAGGATATGGTACAAAGGATGCAGGCTAATGCACAAAACATCTTGTTTACTATTAAAGAAAAAAAGCCGGCAGATCCCACGCCATGTGGGAATCGATGTTATGCGAAGCAGTGTGCGGGGAGATTACAACGTTAACGAAACGACCATGAGAGCACCAAGACGTAGGTGGCTCTTTCATGACCTACATGACACGCATGTCATGAGTCCTCGGGAGTCCCTTTAGCTACACCTAAGAGACCTTAAGGCGAAAGCCATAGTCATGCTTATGACTATGACTTCGGCCATCAAGCTTTAGCCTTTTCCTTCACTTAGTACCACATCCGAACCCATTCCGTTGGTTTTTGAGTGTTGATTTTTTTTCGATGAGTCATCGTCATTTTTGCTGAGCCATGCTCATGGCTGACTTCTCCCAGCCCCCTTTAGTGTTTCCTTCACTTAGTACCCACGTCTGAACCCGTTTCAGTGGTTTTTGAGTGTTATTCTTTTCGCTGGGTCATTGTCATGACCTACATGACACGCATGTCATGACATTTGTGTCATGACCTATCACTTATGTTTGTCATACACTCCTGTCCTACTATGCCGATTTTGGTACCGACCAAGTTAACGAAACGACCATGAGGGCACCAAGACGTAGGCGGCTGTTTCATGACCTACATGACACGCATGCCATGACATATCATTTATGTTTGTCATATAATCTTGTCATAGTATGCAAACTTTGGTACATACCAAGTTAACGAAACGACCATGAGAGCACAAAGACGTATGCAGCTAGATAGACAGATAGATAGATACTGTCAAAGTAGCAAATGTTCACCAAGGAATGCTTCGCATTAAAAAAAAAAATTCTGGAATCTTTCTTTGTGCACACACTTCAGCAAAGCTGATGACTACTGGTTGTGAAAAAGAATGTTAAAATGAATTGAATATCATAGGGACAGCATCAGGTCATAGCCGCGTTCGTGCTCGCGTGCGGTCGAAGCACGACTCCGCGAAGTGGTCGCTACAAAGGCTGCTTCCCGGTGATGGCCTCCACTTGTCTCGCCTTAAGTTTGCAACCCATCGACTGCAAAAATCTCTCCGAGACCACGGGAACCTCTGCATAAAATGAACCAACTTGTAGTGCCTGTGGTTTGCAGTGTTGGGATGCACGCCGAAATGCCAGCGGTACAGCCTTGGTTTTACGCAACGCACAATGCAAATTACACTGATTTGAAAAATGCTTACGCGTGAAACATTTTTCCAAAAGACTTCTCCGGCGTGCGTGTGCAATTCACGGCACAACAAGCAGGCATTTTTGGGCAGAAAAAGAAAACACGTCGAGCGCATGCGAGCTGCAAAGCGATGCGAAGCCGCAAACGGCCGACTTCCGGGACAAGGCCTATCACTTCCGGTAGCTTCAGTTGCGCGCGCTCGAAGCGCCATCCAGCCCCCTATAGTACAGATCAGTGGCAGAGAGCAATACATAATGCCAGTTCCAGAAAGTCGGCTTCTCCTCAGTACAGCAGTGTTACGCAGTGAAGAATACGCGATGTATGGCGGTGTATCAAGAGTGGAAAGGGGCAATTGTCACGGGACACAGCATGTATTACTTTATTATACATGCGTGCACTCGTTGCTCCCTAGCACAGTACAAGCTATGATACGCCTAATAAGTGTACTGGCAGGCCTTCATAGCTGTTTCGGATGTGCCTGTGGCAATTTGAGTCCTTGGGGGCAGTAAAAGGCATGCATTCGTTTTTTTGTTTTTTTTTTGGACTGCCTGATTTTTCGGACGTTTTCGAGGCCCCTAGGGAGTCCGAAAAATTGGACGTTGACTGTAACTAAAATTGTTGAAAACTACACAATGACCTATATATTAGTATTCTACACATACTTGTGCATGTGCATGCAAAATTTGGCTGAGATTGAGTTTGATTAAGTACATGAATATTGGTGTGTAAGCAGTGAAAACAGCCTAAGATTGAAAAAAAGAGAAAAATGAAGTTCAAAGTACTAAACAGGCTTTTTACTATTGCAATATATTTACATGAAATTTAAACAGAATGCAGACCAGCCTTTGAAAAAGAAGTGCAAAACTTAAAAATTCCCCTGCTGCATATGTGGTACCCTCATAAACCTTGAGCTTCCTCCTCCAGGCAGGCTTTCTTTACTGTACTGTGACGACGAGATTTAGCTTCAGCTGCCCGTTTTCCAGGCATTCTTCTCATTCTTCTCTGGTCTGTCTGGTTTTTCAAAGCAAATCAGATCCCGAGTTGGAAGGACGCCCACCTCCTGTAGAACCTCCTTAAACTTTTGTGGCCTTTGCAGAACCACAGTATGGCTACAGAAGTGGCCATCTCCACAACAGCGCGTGAATTCAGCTGAACAATAGTGAAAACTGAAGAATGAGCTGGTGACGGCTCAGCCAGGGCTAGTGCTAGCTAGTTCATACACCAGGAAAGCTCACCATCAGGGCAAAACTTGTGGTTGTGAGCTTCATCAGTAGAGCATGAATCAAAAAATGAGGCCCCTACTGCTACCATGCCTTGATTCGAATAATTTTTCAGTTTTCTGGATGGAGAAATGCCTTGATTTTTTTTTTGCACATGAAAATAGAATGCTGGAGTGTCATTTTGTACCCAGAATATAAAAAAAATATTTTTTTTAGAATATAAATGTGATTTTTTGACCTACATCTGCCCTTAATTTAGAAGACAATGTGTTTGAAAACGGCATAAACCTTTGAAAATGAATGCGCCGGAATCCACAGAATACATAATGAATTAGCTAAACCTATCAAAACTTCTTGTCATGAGAAATTCCTCTGTGAACAATGAAAACATGCACACAGCGTGACTTTAGACCAATGCCATAAGCTACACACAAAATGTCCTACAAGGTGCAAGACAACAAAAAATTTTTCACATGGCTCATGCTGTTCCCAAAGTTTCTGTGTGAAAAAGAAAAAGTGATGTACCTTGCTTTGAATCTGTCCCATCTGGACCATTCTCACTATCATGTTTTCAACAAGGGCTGCTTTCTCAGGCTTGGCCACAGCAATTGTATTCACTGTAAATGACAGCATAATTCAGTTACTGCACATGAGAGAGAGTCACAAACACAACACTACATTTGATGTCAACTAGCGTGCTTACCACGCTTGTGTTTCAGAATTACATCGAGGTGGTCAAAGTAAACATAAGTGACTACACATGATGCACACAGAGCAATTTGGAGAGTCAGCACTGTTTTCCTATGATAAAATGGAGAGCAAAGTGCTAATTGAAGGAGATTAAACATCCCAAAGAGACACAAAATACACCATATACAGTTGAACCCGGATATATCAAAGCCACATATAACAAATTATTGTGTATAACAAACAGCAGTAAACTCCCCTTGAAAATTTTTGTATAAAAGTTTATTTTATATATCGAATTACCTACGTGTCAAACTTTTTTGTGATCCCCTTCAGATATATCCAAGTTTGACTGTAGTAGAAGGTGCTGGATTAATTTTAAACACTTGGGGTTCTTTACTGTGTGCACAATAATGGGTACACAAGAGTTAGTGCATTTCGCCCCAATCAAAATGCGGTAACAGAGATTTAGAATGAAAATAGCAACTATAGGCTCAGCAGAATGGCCACTGAGCTACTGCAGCAGGTCTGACAGTGAAGGACTCAGCACCTCATGAGAATGAACTTTACATACTACACAATGTAACCAAGAATTCAAAAAAAGCTTTTATCGATGGGGTCATTCCTACGCAAAACTGTAGTTTAAATACAAGTTTTTATGCAAACTATCATGCTTTTCCTGAAAAGCAATTCCAATTTTTTTAGGTCTACTAGTCTTAACGAAATCAGTAGCTAACTGAGGCGGTATTCTTGGTTGCTCACTTTCAAGGATACAATCATCACTCTCACAATACTTTGCATACTAGCAAACTAGCTTCGCAATACTAGCACTAACGTGTCAGCGCCTCCAAGCAACAGCATTCCTGGCTTAGTGCCAAGCACACTGTCATTGCATGCCAGGAACGTCGTTGCTTGTAAGTGCCAATGCGTCCACTAATAGTCATGAGTGATTGTCTGAGAATACTGTCTTAGCAATTATACTGAAACACATCTACACTGCTGTTAAACTCGTGGTTCCTTTGAGAAACTAAAAAAATAATTATTTTTCACAAAGAACACAGTATATTGCACCTTCCACACAATACACACAGTCCGTGTGTTTACTTGAAGCTTTATTAACCCATTGGCTACCAATACCGGCAAACTGCCAGGCCCAACAACAGGGGTTATATTGCCAAAGCTGGTGATTCACCAGATTGAAGGTATTGTTGCTTTAAAAATTTACTTACAGATTGTGCCAGTCAATATACGCTATACTTAATTAAAAATACTGTCAACAGATGGCACTACTTGTCCATGACAGTGGAGGCTAGGTTTTTAAAAATATTTTTATTATTATTTAGCAGAAGTGTGCATAGTGCCCGTAAGTGGCAAAACGAATTGGTATGAAGAGCACTGCAGCATGCCTAATATTTTTGTAGCCAATGGGTTAAGAATGCCTGGTTATAGCTCTTCATAGCTGAACTACCACTTCATAACTCTGTCCAAACTTAATGGTTTGGTAAAGATGGCTTGTGCGCAAAACAATAAACACTACACAAAAGTAAGTCAATAGAGTGGCATCTTGAATAGAGTGGCATTTTTTACTGGTCAAATGGCCAGTAAAAGAGCATCTCCTTGTGGAAAGCACTACTGCGCCATTTTCAGCCCAGTCAACTGCAATAAAATTTCATTAAGTAGTATTCCAATTGTGTAGCCTACTACTATTGAAGCAATCTTGGTAAAGCTGCAGGGCTGCTAATCGTCAGATTTTTTTTTTTTATGAACAACCTGTAACTACCACCTAAGCAGAGGACATGTGCACCTGGTGGTTAGCAGATATGAAGTAAATCCCAGCATTTCACCTCCGAGATTTACAGCACACCACAAGTGCCGCCCAATTTCAGAGGTCATGCAGAGAAGCACTGGTTCTCAATGTTCTGGGCCATGTGTCACTTCCAGTGAGTGGTAATAGAGCCATTTCTTTTTTTCTACAGTCTCGGTACCAAAAACGTCTATAATTACAAGCTTTCTTGACGCATCCACTCATATGTAAAACATAAAAGTTTTCATTAGAGGCTGCTCTAATCTACTACACTATCTGAAACTCTGCTTTTTATGGGGTCCGAAATTTTACTGCAGTTGGCCTTTAAAGGAACACTAAATAAGAACATAAGTCAAGCTGTATTGGTAAATTAAGCTTCTGCAATATTAAAACAGCCACTCTGGCCATCAAAGTCTGCTTGGTAAGCCACAAAGGATGCAAAAACAAGACGGGTGGCAACACTGTCCTATGTTCTCACAGTAACTCACCGTAACATCACTGATTTTGACAGCATCTACTTGGGTCAAGTTAAATAATCATTGGACGGCAAAAAGCACTACCCTGCATTTAAAAGGAACCAAGGACTGAACCCAGAAGTTTTGATCACCTAAGAGCGTCAAAATGACTCAAATACAAAAAAATACCTCGAAATCATTGATAACACTGGCACTATGGTTTCGATGCAAAATTCAAAAAAAGAAAATTTGGGTGTCATTTTTTTCAATAGATAACGTTTTCCTGCCAAATGAGCACTAAAAATGGAGTTTTGAAAGAATAATTTTTCAACCTTATAAACTGATCCCAGTGAAAATACTTCATTCGTAACACATTCGATTCATGTCCCAATGTCTGTGTACCGTTTCGAATACAAATGGGACATCCATTGGACATAAAGTTTTAGATATCCTACCGCGGATGTCCCAAGGATATCGTGAGTATTTCAGCATATACGTGAGTATTTGTCATCCAAGAGGCTTTGCCTCAGTTTCCTCGTACCAGAATGATGTTTTCTCACATGTGCGAATCAATTTTAAACTCTCATGTATACAGCTCAGGTGTACGTTGTAGACACGGCATACAATGTCTCCTGTCTCTTACCTGCCCCCCTTTTTCATGTTGCATACTTTGCACCAGCAACATGTTTAGCAAGCTAAGACACCAACTAGCCCAAGAACAAGTTCTTCTGTATGTCGTACTTTGCAAATTTTCTGACACAATTTACTTTGAAAGGTTTAGTTAGTTCAAAGAGCCACTTACGCGGGGTAGAAGGCCTAGTAGAATGAGGAGTATACTGCACTTCCACTCATGAGCATGCGTGCATATGTATGCACATGATATATGTTTTTGATGCATGCACGGGTGCCCTGCCTGTTGCATCTGTCACACAGCGTGTGCTGCGAACGCACCAAACATTGTAGCAAACACTGTGCAAATAGCCCTGGCATATGTCTGTAATATGTACCCCCACGATGTCTCTCGCAGACATGCAAAGGTTGTCCTCAGGACCTGGAAAGAGCGGCCAAGCAATCGTGCATTGGGACGTCTGCAAGACGATTCAACACATCCCTAGGATATCCATTTCCTGGCAGTGGATTTCTGTAGAAAATGCATAGGATGTCATTGTTGTCACCGGTATTGCTCTTTAGTGACCCATTATGGTCTAAGTAGGGCTCAATTAATTGCACTGTGTTGAATTCATTCAGAATAGAAAATTTCCTGGGTAAAGCATTAAAGACATTGCAGAACAGCAAGCCAATTGCCAATGAACAATTCCTTCTGATGCTATTGCAGGAAGCACATCATGAGAAGCCAGATAACTGCACCAAGTACCGTTAGCACCCTTTGTGAATGGTTGCTCCTGACCAGAGCAAATATAAGTAGCCAGCTGTTGGCTAACTGGAAATTCGGCACATGAGAGACATTCATAGCCAGAAGAGAGATATGCACAGCACTAAATTTGAAGCTGCCATTTATATACCAGGCAAATGGCAGTATACACTTTGCATCAGAAAAAAGAAATCCAAACAAGAAACAAATGCATCAGCGTTATGTCTCTAAAGCGTAATGCAAATTTCCTGACCAACACAACTGACATTGTTGCATAGTTACCAGCATTGCACTCTATAGATCATTTTGCTCTTTTTTTGTGTGAGTTTTATATCTAATGGAAACAAGAAAACCTGCATTTGTAAATGCAACACTCTCTGTGCGTCTTTTCAGACTGCGTCATTGTCTGCAGCACTGTGCAATTGCCAAGTATTAATGTAATAGATGGCCCAATGCACTCTATTGGTCACCAGTTGGCCCAATGACAAATTTGTTTAATGGGCGAAAACAACAGCACCACACATTGTATGGCCATTCACAGCCATCATATATGTCACCTCGAAAAGCATCACATGCTGCAAACCTCTTGACATTCCCTTCTACAGAGTCGTTACAATAAGATGATAGGTGACATGTGCAGTGAGTGACGCGGCAGTGCAGTCTACTAAATATGGTAGTGATAAAGCTAGAAAAGTAAACTGTTATACGCGTGACTGTGCAGGGAGTGGTAACAAGATAGGCTGTAAAGTGGAGTGCACTGTAGCTACATGAAGTATTCAGCTGAACCTCACATCTGGCTCTTGCTTCCTGAGTCAGTACTTGACTTAAGATCTGATTTTTGAAGTCTTCTGCCTTTGCCTTCTGCTCGGCTTCACGGTCAGCATTCGATGGTCCATTCCCCTAGCAACAAAGAAATAAAAATTTATGTTGTTAGACGGCGTAGGTGGTTGCTGCATTCATGGCCCATGTCACTGGCACAAAATCAAACAGAGCACAAAGGTCAAAATAAACGCGAGTTCATCCTCACAAAATAACTCTGGAAGAATGAACACACGGACAGAGCGTAACCCCTGCGATATGCATAAATTTGCTCACAAAAGCACGTACAAATGAACTTGCACGAAGGATGATTTATGCGATAATGCAGTCGAGCACACCCACCGTTAGCCTGTATTCAGCCTACCGCTGTCCAACACCAATAAATTACACTCTAACAGCAAAGAACAGCACAATAACGAAATAATTTTTTATCAGCGCGTTTGTTTACATTTTGAGTGGCGACAAACGCACGTGTCCAGTGTCTCACTATGGTTCTACCGCGAAAAGCTAGTAAGTAAGTAACTTCTTTACATCTACCAGTTTCCTTTAACCCTGCCTTACGTGGTTGGGCTGGGCAGGCGGCGATTTCAAATTACTGCTGGTTATGTGACGAGTTGGCGGTCCAAACGTAATTCAATACACCCTATCAGCAGCGTTGTTTGGGACCTGCGCCATGAAGTCTCCTAAACGCATAATTTCCATGAAGTATCTTACGCCGAATTCCTTTTGAAGATCTCCAAGGCGCCTTGCGCGAAGAGCTTCCAACTCTTCGTCAGCCATAATTTTGTTCTGTCACTCACTCCACAGGTCCGTTCGATTCGCCTGACTGTGAACCAGTTCACGGCGGTTCACGAGAAATTGTGCAGCTCGATTTCTGCGGTGCAGGCACAGCGCGACAATCCAAACGAATGCCAAGGTGCAGACGCGGTGCAAGTGTTTTACCCTCCACCCTCCACTTGAGAAGCGGCTGCTTGTCGCTTTAGTTTTTTAGGACAGCTCTGGATCGCGTTGGCTAATTGGCTAAATCACTACTAAAGCCAAAATTATTAAAACATGTCTACTATGAAGTATATTTGACACAACATTTAAATTCGTAAGAGAATTGCCTTTGGAATCTATTTTTGTGTATTCAAGGGCGTGGTTGCTGGGCGTTGGATCTAAACACCACCTACTGTACGGTTTGGGGGGCGAAACACAGGCCAAACGATCTATTCACACAATCACAAAAATGCTTTATTCACACAACCAGCACCTTTTTTGCCAGTATATCCACACTCCAGTGAACGTTGCGAGTAACGGAACCACATCTCAAAGGCTATGCTTTTACTGATCGCAGCTGTTGAGTCAGCGCAGAGTAAGCATGCGCATCTCCTTTTATGGAATTGGCGCCGAGCCGCAAATGGTTGGTTGGTTGGCTGCCAATCAAGGTCCTCAGCAGTTGACGCAAGTGAGGCGTTTTTTTTTTTTTTTTTTTTTCTTTTTTTTTTCCCCCCCTAAAAGGGCCAAGCCCACATTAAATGGTCCTGCGGAAAACGCAGATGTTTGCTAATAGCAATATGGTCGAGCTTGCTCCAACAATTTTTTTTTTTTTTTTTTTTTTTTCAGTGCGCTCATGTCACCAAAATACCTCACAGCAGTTCAGGAGTAAGTTTGGATTTGGCTCTTATAGATATGTAAAGCCCGTTTCACATGGTGCGATTTTGTCTGCGAATCGCAGAATTCGCCGGCCGGACCCTTCGTGCGTGCGATTTTTCGATGTTCGGCGTGCTGAACTTCTCTGCGAAAACGCAGATGCGATGGTACCATGGAGGATGGTAGCCACTGTTACGGTAAACTCCCTAGATTTCCTGCTCTTTAAAGCAAAAAAAATTCTAGGGACCTTATGTAGCGGTGGAAACAGACGACCAATAGGAGGCGGCTCGCTCATACGTCATCGCCAGTCAGAAGGCTTAACGAGTACGCGAAAAAGGCAGCTGCCGTAGAACCATGTGACGGGATAGCGAATTTTGCATCTGCGGAAATCGTAGCTGCGAAAAACGCACTGCAGAATCGCATCATGTGAAACGGGCTTTACACAGTAATTGGCTCATTTTGATTGAACGATTTTATTTGCGCTTGCATTGGCTACCCCAAAAAAAGATTAAATATCAGTGCATGAGCAATATCGCAATACTTTGCGACAAACATCACCAATCTGTCTTCGTCGGTTGCATCCTCGGTTAGGGATCACTTCTTCTTCTTGTAGGAATAGACTGGTCCCCAATCTCTTCATTTCCGTCGTCTTCCATTTGAAATGTACCGTCTTTGATAAAAAACACGATAAACACGGCAAGGAGCGTACGTGAACAGCTTGCATGCGGCCATGTTGGTTGTTTTGGTCAGGAGGCGTTCAATGGCAGCGTCAGCGTTGCCAGATTGGAGAGTAGGGACGACACCAGAAACTCGCTAAAATTTCTCCAGATTTCACCAGAAACTAAAATTGCCGAAAAATTACTAAAAATCGTCATTTCTTGTGAATAAAACACTCGCGAAAGTTTTTTTTTAATTTTTTTGTTGCAATTTTAGCGAGTGTTTGTTTATTCGCAAGAAATGTGCGCGTAAAGTGGGCGCGTCGAACTCTGGACTACAAAATTAACACTCGTCAAGTACTCACTTTATTATTTACAAATTTAGTGATGATGAGGAGCCTTTAATCATCACTTGGAGCATCGTAGATGTCTGAACGAAACCTGCTTAGCATATCGTCTGTGATAGCAAACTTCACGCAACAGCCGTCTCTGGAGGCACACGCTGTGCGAATTCGTACAATGGAACCCAAAGTTTTCAGTGACATCTTGTTTCTGTACTTTGTCTTCACACAAGTGACCTGACTGAAGACACGGTCCACCACTGCATTTGACACTGGGCGCTAAAGGCATGCCAGCGAATACAATGCAAGTTCCTTGTAGGGCTTTTCACCCATGGCATTTTCAAACTTGAAAATCCCTGCCCAGAATGTTGCAGAATCCTCTGGAAGTTTGCCTTCGAAGACGGCCTCCTCAAGATGCATAACAATTCTCCTGTATTGTATTTCAATAACGTCCAGGTTTTTTTCAATCAGATGTTGGAGTGGAAGTTGCAAAACAGAATGTCGTGCAGTTTGAGACAAGACTCGCGAAGGGTGAAGTCCACTCATGCCCTGAAAAATGGCTTGATTGGAGGGAAGACGCTTTTCCTTCACTCACTTCACTTGAACAGCTGGCGCCGTCTAGTGAAGCTCCTCATAACTAGACATGCGTTGCAAATAGAAGTTTTGGTTGACTCTGCCAACGGATGCGTTGACTCTGCACTCTGACTATGCCTACAGTGTACTAGAAGAGTTCTATTCTAGTACACTGTACTATGCCCTAGCGGTAGCTACTTATCAGCCTTACGATCGGGCGGCCATAGGCGCTCCCTAGTGGTAAACGTTTGGATGAGCAGCGACGGTGGGCAGTATT
The DNA here is from genome assembly GCF_013339745.2 of Dermacentor silvarum. Lineage (NCBI taxonomy): Eukaryota > Metazoa > Arthropoda > Arachnida > Ixodida > Ixodidae > Dermacentor > Dermacentor silvarum. Next base: position 76,469,947 of record NC_051154.1, on the reverse strand, counting down.
TCGGTAGAGTGGTTTTCCCCAGATTCCACCAGATGTTATCTGGTGTAGAAGTTTGCTAGCCTGGCGACCAAAAGCTCCAGATTTTCACCAGATTTCCGAAATCTGGTGACGAGTTTCACCAGATGGCAACGCTGGGCAGCGTTGAATGAATATGGCTCACTTTGGTTAAAGCAGGTGCAGCACTTGGCTCATTTATGATTAGAAACTGTTTTTTTAGAGTCCACGTTACAATAAGGAATTGACCTGTTTTGGTTACAATTGCTATTAAAATAAAAGACACCTAAGTGTACTTTACGTTTTCGTCAAATTTAGCCCAGTTTCGGTTTCTGAATTTGGCTCTTTTCGAAGAAAAAAAAAAAAAAAAAAAAAAAAAAACGGGGTTGACACGTTCTGTGGCATGGTACACTGTAGGCATGGTGTTCTATGGTTGACGCGCTTTGACAGCAGTCGGTGCCGTGCTCGTGTCCACGATCTGCAGTCCTGCCACCGAAGCTCTTCGGCCGTTGACGTTCCTGCGATTTTTTATAGCAGTGTCTTTGCCGATGCCATCCCTTTTCGCGCTTCGTCAGTGGTCAGAGCGACCCACGTTGTCGGTCGAGCTTTAGCTCTGTTATTGTCATGTTTTTTTTTTTTTTTTTTTTTTTTTTTTTTCATTTTCATGGTTTTGCTTTCACGTGCTAACGATAACAAGGCAAGCCTTGTTACAGGTACATAAACCAATGCCTGAAAAGTCTCAAACCAAGTTTTTGTCCCTTTCGATATAATCAGAGCAAGCATGTTTATTTGGGATAAAATGTTGGAGTGACTCCAAAACATCGGCGTGACTGTACCCACTTTCGTTGCTGCTACAGTTCTCAATCACTAACTTTAGCTACAGCTAATATCAACAGCCATTTATTTCCACACTTCTATAGCCGAGGACTATTCCGAGGACGATAGCCGGCTATCGATAGTCCTCGATAACCGAGGGCTATCGATAGCCGAGGACTATTCAAAGCGAGTTCGAGAAATACGCAAACAACTCTGGAAAAGTTGCGAGAAAGAGAGAGCAGATGGAGCCAAGGTAAAACTAACTTTCGACAAACTAAGCATTGATAGCGTCTTATTTGGTTGGGACGAATCAAAGTGTTCTCGCTACAGGCTTAAAAGAAAATCAAACTGACTTTCGACTAAGACATCTCGGACCCTGAAAGTATAAAATGTCAATTGTAGAAGTATACTCAACAAGACCACTCAGTTGGAGGCTCATCTGCTCTTGCACAAGCCGGATATAGCAGTTTTGACTGAGACCTGGCTAAATGACACTGTGTTTGACAGTGAGTTCGTTCCCACCGGCTACAGTTCGTATCGAAAAGACCGTGATGGTAGAGGGGGGGTACGTGTTAGCATACTTTTTAAATCATCCTTGCGAACTTTTCTAATGCTTGAAATACCCAATGTAGAGTGTATTTTCTGTACAGCTTACTATGCAAATATTAGGTATGTTTTTGCGGCAATATACCGACCCCCTAATTCTACCATTGCCGTATTTGATGAGCTGAGGCAATATTTGTGTACGAATGTTAAACCCGGTAATCGTATTATATTATCAGGAGATTTTAATTTGCCTAATGTAGACTGGGTAACATTCTCACTTAAAAAATATGACCCTCTAGGGGAAGCTATGCTGGACATTGCTTTTGCCTTTGACTTATTGCAAATTGTGGAACAAAGCACTCGAATTCAAGGCAGTTCTCAGTCAGTGCTCGACCTTTTTTTTGTCAGCGGATCAATTAGCGCCAAAACTAATTGCGAGATAGTACCTGGCATATCGGATCACGAGGCTATACTACTCACCATTGCAGACGCCGTGTTAGATAAGAAATCTGAATGTTCATCTTACCGAAACTTCTCTCGAGCCGATGATGTATCAATTACTGATATACTTTCGCTTAATTTTGACGACTTTTCAAGTAGCACGGAAGACGTAGTGTCGCTGTGGTGCAGGTTTAAAAAAATAGTAAAAGAGTGCATTGATCGCTTTGTCCCGTTGTCGATTAAAAAGAAAAGTCGCCATAATCCATGGATCTCCCGCGAGACATTGCCGCTCCAAAGGAAACTGAAACGTGTAAAGAAAAAATTAAAAATTGAAAACGAGCAGTCGATAAAACAAAAGATCGACGACATTTCCTCTCGGCTTAAAAGTCAAGTGCATGCCGATAAACAACGCTACTATGGTGAATCGCTACCAAGTTTCATAACCACGGCTCCAGAGAAATTTTGGCGTTCTATTTCTCCGACCGCCAAGGAATGTGTTGTATTTCATGTTGATGGTAAGGCAGTTCACGAAAGCGAAGAAATAGCAAATGCGTTTAACAAACACTTCAAGTCCGTCTATACAAGTGATAATGATGTAATGCCACCTTTCGAAATGTCTGTACCGCCTATATCCGATGTCCAAATAAGCGAACCAAGTATACTAAACATGCTCTTACAACTGAACACTAAAAAATCTTCTGGCCCGGACAACATTCCAAACGCATTTTTAAAACGGTATGCAGAATGGGCATCAAAGTACTTGCACGTTCTGTTCACAAGGTCATTGTGTGAGGGGCAAGTACCGAGTGACTGGAGGACGGCCAGAGTGAAGCCACTACATAAAACAGGAAAAAAGCACTGCATTCAAAACTATCGTCCAATTTCTTTAACATCTACGGTAAGTAAACTTTTGGAACACATAATCCATAATCATATCTCAGAATTCTTGGAAAACAATAATATACTAATAAAAGCATAAACACGGATTCAGAAAAGGGTACTCTACAATTACCCAATTGGTTTTAACAGTGCACGACTTTGCGAAAGCAATTAACAATGGGAAACAAATAGATGCTATTTTCATGGATTTTTCAAAGGCTTTCGACAAGGTCTCTCACAAAAAACTACTTTACAAATTGAGCAAGATACTGAAAAACTCCCGACTAATTAATTGGCTCACAGCATACCTTGATGGCAGAGAACAATTTGTTGTTTTTAATGATAATTCTTCTCAACGACTTCCGGTAGACTCTGGTGTTCTGCAGGGCTCGGTCCTTGGACCTCTCTTGTTCGTTTTATTTATTAATGATATGCTACATGGTATTCCAGTTATGGTTAAGCTTTATGCTGATGACTGTGTATTGTACTCAGAAATAGACAATATTACTGACCAGGAGTTGCTGAACAATGCTTTTCGACAAATTGTCGACTGGTGCGATGCCTGGCAAATGTCGATTAATTTCGAGAAAACTGTTTTTATGTCCATTTCACATAAGAGGCATAAACTAACGTTTCCGTACGGTATTAATAACATCATTCTTTCCGAAGTAACACATTATAAGTATCTTGGACTCTGGATCACAAATGACCTCACTTGGACTAAGCACCGTGAATATGTAATAGCTAATGCTAACCGCAAGCTCTTTTTTTTAAGGAGGGCCTTGAAACTTTCTACTTCCACTGTACGCCTACTGGCATATAAAGCTATAATTCTGCCGATGCTAGACTATGCATGTGTAATTTGGGACCCTTTTACTAAAACTGGCACTAACGAGATAGAAATGGTGCAAAAAAAAGCAGCTCGTTTCATTTATAACAGCTTCGGACGCACTTCAGTGACAGACCTCTTAACAAAAGCAAACCTGCCACCATTAATTCAAAGAAACCGTCTATCACGACTAAAATTCCTTTTTCAACTCATCAATGGTCATTATAAGACAGATCTCACGGGAATAATTACTTTTTCATCAGGTTATGCTACTAGGCAACGACATTGCCGAACAATAACCCCATTTAGTACGCGTAATAATTGTTTTAAGTATTCCTTCTTTCCACGAACAATCGTTGAATGGAATCACCTAACCAATGACCAAGTTTTAAAATCATCACTTTCGGCGTTTGTTTCAAGTATTGAGTAAAAGTTTATCTTGCTGTGCTACTGCTATGTTTCAAGCTCTGTTGACCTGATTTGTATTGTGTTCGTTGCCTATGCTATAGTGTTCTTTACATATGTATTGTTTCCCACCCTGCTAAAATCCCCACTGGGGATTGCAGTATTGATAAATAAATAAATAAAATAAAATAAATTTATGAATGAGATCATTTCCAAATGTCATATCGTACATATTTCTGTTCTTTTTTTTCCCCCCAAAGATTTGCCCAACGGCATATATAAAATGATGAACAGTATGAAAAGTCTATCGCATTTAGCCTCAGTCGTCACCCTCCCTCACCCCATGTGAGGGTGATGATACCCTCGTGAGGGTGCCCATGTATGATCGCAATAATAATTCCGTGAACATTGGTTCACCTCATTCTCACATGTTTCCAAAATTATTTCTGGTCCATGGATATGGACAACATGTTCTACCATTGACCATTCCTGTAATATTTTAAGTAGTATAGCTCTCATGAGAACACTAATGCCTGAAAGATGTGCATTCTTATTCACATATACAGGGTGTTTCAGCGAACACTTTCAATATTTATTTAAGGTTGCTTGTGACAGATAGCCCAATTCTAGTTAATGAGCTGGTCTACACTAAGAGGCGGACATTACTTGCTCAAAAAATTGAAATGCATAATCGACTAATTAACCAAAATTCACTAATCAGGTTTTTAACTAATTAGCTGATGGCCTATATTGCAATTTACAAATTGTAGCCGTGGAGTTCGCAAGGCGGTTCCACTTGGAATTAATTCCCAGGATGACACGAGTTTCGAGATATTAATTCCCTAACTTTGCGGAGAAATGCATTGGCGTTCCAGTTAATTTTGTGCTTCAATGCATAAGGCGCCGTTTTGTTAAGAAACTAACTGGAACGCCAATGCATTTCTCCGCAAAGTTAGGGAATTAATATCTCGAAACTCGTGTCATCCTGGGAATTAATTCCAAGTGGAACCGCCTTGCGAACTCCACGGCTACAATTTGGAAATTGCAATATAGGCCATCAGGTAATTAGTTAAAAACTTGATTAGTGAATTTTTGTTGATTGGTCAATTATGCATTTTAATTCTTTGTGCAAGTAATGTCCGCCTCTTCGAGTAGACCAGCAGCTCATTAACTAGAACTGGGCTATCTGCCACAGGCAACCTTAAATAAATTTTGAAAGTGTTCGCTGAAACACCCTGTATATACCATGCCTAGAGGTTTTCATCAACCTTTGGTGTTCTCTATATGGAACTGAAATAGTCAAAAGTAAATAACATAATTTAAAAATCAAGTTATTTTGCTGTCACAGTCTCGTTATTTACTCACCAGAGCTATCCATGCATATCTGCATCACTATGACAACTGACGGTGGCTGTGGCCTCCTAGAAGAAGTCATTATCACTACGTGCCGTTACTTCTGATGACACTTGGGAAATGTGTGCCACTTAGCTGATTACCTAGGAAGAAATGTGGGCCATGCACAACAGTAAGGATTGTTTAGCTTATTCATTTAACAGTATCAGATGTTGTGGTCTCTTCCCTACTTATAGGTCCTTGAACCAAGATAATTAAATGGCAGCAGTGCTTCATCATATCTAGCAACTTTACAGCCAAGCACCTCTTTGCAAGAAAATTAGCAGTATACATTTTAATTGGCTATGAAGGAAGATTACTTCTAGACAAAGAGAAAAAAGGAGCAACAGGAGAAGAAGGTTGAAATACAGTCAACTTCCATTAATTCGACCCTCACCGGTCCGACAAAATTGATCGAATTATCCGGCAGTTTGAATTAGACAGGATGGAGAAAAAACACCATAACACACTGCCGAGTATATGCCCTATTCTAACATGTACAGACGTGAGCAGCCTTGTCTAGAACGCGGGGACGGCGGCTTCCGGGGCTCTCCGGAGCCAGCCAGCGACCGCTAGCGCGCGCTGCTGGGTCCGCCGAACGGTGGGTGCTGGGCCCACCGTTAGACGTAACTGGCTGGCTCTGGAGAGCCCCGGAAGCCGCCGTTCCTGCGTTCTAGACAAGGCTGCTCACTTCTGTACGTCCCGGAACCAAACGCGCACCCACTTTTATATGTACAAAGTAGAAAACTAACGTAAGAATGACATTAAAGCTCCTAAGCGAAGTAGAAATCAAACGCGCTCCCAATAATTCAGCATTAGGAATTGTTGCACAATGGCGGCCGGTTTCCTTAAGTCAGCTTCGCCACACATATTTTAAACGTCAGCTCCGCCGCAATACATATAAATTATGCGGTAAAGCATATGACAGTTGCAAAAGCGGTTTTGGTTTCCTGTCCGATTGCATCGCGCAGGAAATTTTCAGCCCAATTTTCTTTAAAAGAAAAAGAAAAGCGTGCGTTAAATTCAGGTAAGTACCGTTATCAGACATTGCGAGCTACGGCAATTGCTTGAAAATCTTCCTAGGGAAGACCGAAAATAAGCGTATTAGATGAGAAATGTGTGTTCAACGCATTCAGTGTCCCCTAAGCTCTGCCGAGGCAGACGCTGCTGCTAAAGGGGACGCTATTGAGGTCTATCGGGGTCAGGCGCTTGCGTGCCGATTGGTCAAGCTCGACTTATTCGTCGAAGGCCAATTTTAGGATCAAAATAACGAAAGTTTGGGCCGGCCGGAACCTACGGTCGGAATCGAATTAACCAGTGTTGAATTAATGGAAGTCCACAGCATTGCCGCAGTATGCTGACAGTGCTTCTCGAGGCACAAATTGAGAGCGAGGAAAAGAAAGAAGTCACGAGCGGCAGCCTTCCATTGTTGTGCTTGCTGTGTCAGCGTTTTGCAGCTTGGCCAGAACTGCTCAGATTTTCGTTAATGCACTATGCATACTACGGAGAAGGTGTGGCGGAAGTCGCGTGCTGTTTTTCGCAAAGGAGCACTGGGACGGATACCCCAAATGTCAACATTGCCATAGCAACCGCGCTCCTGCAGCTTTCGCTGCTGCTCTCGGTCTCTGAAAAGTGAGATAAGATTTTTCTGCCGGTGTCTTTCTCGCAGCACCTTTTGTTCGCGAGAAATGCTGACTTTGGAGTGTGGTGCGTAAGCTTGAAAGTTGTGTTTTGGGTTTTGTGAGTGTGTGTCAGCCAGCAACAGATACACTCAAGCAGTCACGGAGCGGGTCTTCGTCTTCTTTTCCAACGTACCACGGAAAAGCACAGGAGCACGTCTGCTTCACTAAAACTGCTGCAGAAGTTTCGTAGGCTTTGTTTTGACGCGCGTCGGCAGCAGACACTTCCGGCGGCTCGTAACAATGCAAGTTCAAAGTTCGTGCTCATCTGCTCCGGCGAGCTGCAGAACCCCTGATTGGAGGTGCAAAGGCAGATGGCACACCAACATGGCTGCACTTCCGGCTTCAAAAACGTGACGTCAGGGCCTCTCCTGTTTTGTTTCTTTCCTCCATGACATGGAGCCATGCGAGTAATACCCATGGTAGTTATATACCATGCTTTAAATTGAGAGAGAGAAAAAGAAAAAGCGTTATCAATGCTACAAAGATATGAACTATCATCTTCGGGATAAAAAAAAAAATGCGTGTCACTCGGCCATAGCGCCAACTTCTTTTTATTTATTGCATGGAAATACTATATTATCACAAATGCATGGCTGAAAAGCTTTACAACAGAGGTGATCACACACGCACAAAGACACATGTACCCAAGAAATAAAAATACAGTAAAGAAACTTCAGTCCAACAGTGCAGGGACATAAGTCGCAACTATATAGTGTAAATCAGACTTCATTTTAGAGAAAGAGACTTCGCGGCCCGTGCAGGGTTAACTCATCCACGCTCTTATTTTTAACGCAGTATTTCCTCATTGTGTGGAGACCCAATGACAAATCGTGTGGAATGTTTGTGCTTTTACACAGTACATACCACAATCCGTGCAAACGCTTTTAAAGTTCTTGGATGTTTGCACTAAGGTATCCAAAAGGTAAAACATGTAGCAACAAAGAATAAAACTGTGCTCAATAGTTTGGTTTGTTACACAGTCCGCAATCCATGCTCCATAACACATACATCCTTTAAGGCCATACTTTCACTAATATTTCTAATGCGAGTCACATGTTTTTACTGCAGAAAGATACTATTATAAACATATACAAGTACATCTTGACTGGAAACACCACATCACCAAAACAGCTTCACTTAGTTTTTACAAGTCCTTTGCCTCAAATAACCAGCAGTTATCTGTATATCATAACAGATCGATGCATGTAGGTACAAGTTCTATACTAGTCAGGAAATTGCTTTAGGGAAGTAAAAAATATGTTTACCACTGGCATTTTCACTAAAGATTCATAACAAGGGACTGTGCACTTCCTTGTTATGCTCTCATAAGTCTGCTTTGTCAGATGAATAGAGTAAAAAAGACAATGCAGATCAACATACAACTCCTATTGGTGGCTAGTACATTAATTTATTTTTTTCTAGGAGGCAGAGCAAAAAAAAAAAAAGAAACACTTGTTCTGCAAGGCAACGCAAGGTGATAGTATCCTCTTGGTCATAATGGCATTACCTTAAACACTAGCTAGACCATGCCATTAAGGTGATTTGTCAGTCAGTCAAAGAACTTTATTGAAAGGTCCTGCGAGTTTGTGTTGCAAATAAGTACAGTAACGTTTCACTAATTCGTGAATGTGGGCTATGCGCATGCGTATGGGTGTGGTTCCGGAGTTTCTAAGCTATGCAGTTTTGCCTGACACCCGCATTGTCGCAAGCCGCCTAGCACATTCTTCGGGAGTCTCCTGGGCACGCCTAGCCCGCGCCTTTTGTTGGTCTCGTTCAGCTCGCACTCGGCCTGCCAGCACTTGCATTGCTGCTCCGCCTTCTCGCTCGGCCTTTCGATCGCCAGACGAACTCGGTACAACCATAGCGCACACAGAGGCCGTAGCAAGTGCCAGACGTAACCCAGCGCGCCTCTGCCTACCCTCCTTCTCTGCGACGCTCCTTACTCCCCCCTCTACCTTCCGCCTCCGCCGCAGGCGCCTCCTTTCCACCGCCAGGCACTCTCCTCCTCTGAAGCTTGCTTTCCTCTCCCAGCTCGGCGGCCTCCAGCTTAATCTCGCTGATTTGGCAGACGAGGCATGTACGCTTGCGCGTAATACTAGGCTTTTGTATATTTCATAATGTAATTAACAGCAATGCCTCATCAAATCTAGGGACTATTAACACCAAGCATACATTTAAAGAAGAAAAGTGCTTGCAATTTCAATGGGGTGCATGCAAAGATTATTTCTAGACACCAAAGAAAAAGAATGAGACAGCACTGCATGGAGAGGACTGAAACAGCTATTCTAGTGACCTAGCTCAGCCGTCTCTCTCTGCTCCCTCTTACCACCAATTAATAGCCTATAAGCTACATGTGCATTTGTACCACCACGTTTTCAGACAATTTTGGCATTTGCTCCACAGTTAGGGCAGAAGTGCTATTTTTTCTTTCTCTTTTTCCCAAACACATTGATTTGAGAACTTTGCCCCTGTCTCCCAAACGGTTGTCATTACTGATACTCATCTTGATTCTGCATTGAAAATGCAGTTTATAGCACAGGTTCAGTAGAGGAATTACACATTACTGCCAATTATCTCCTTGCTCATATACTGCAAGCCAAGTGTACTATTTTCCCTGGAAATACTATTGCACTATTTTCCCTGTTTTGTCTATCACGTTGACATTGGAAGGGAACTGAGGACTTTGAACGTTGTTACTATAAGTTGTAGATGATCTAAGTGCTGGTTTTATATAAATGACTATACGTACATCACACAATCCAGATGCTTGCCATTGCTGTGGCATGGTGAAAAGAATATTTGCACAAAGGACATGTCAAGGGGATCGCAGGAGGGAGTCTCCAATGAACCTCCCCTCTCCATCATCCCTGTGAGGAGCAAAGTGGTGTGCTGCCATGATAAGATGCACCTGAGAAGGCAGCTACCCAGCTGTTGGGCTTTCAAACAAAGAGTCCCCCTTCTCCAGAGAGTTCCACCTGGCAGCTCTGCCTGATGAGGCATAACATCAGCTGGTGCACTGCCCTTGCAGCAAGGATCTCTCCCCATGTGAAGTCGCACTGCCATTCTGCTGCTGACAGATCTTTAGAATCTGCCACAACTATGCTTACTTGGGCACTCAAAGCTGAAGAGCAATGGCAGGGATTTTATTACCAGACATATCAAACAGGTGTTTGTGCATAGTAAACCCATTAAATATACATGTATTTACATTCTGAAAAAGAATTGCTTCAGCAAAAAATGTGGTGTATAAATAAATATATATATATTTCTTTTTGCAGAGCGAGGTTACTACGGCCAACATAGTTTGTGTTCAGCATATAGCACATATTTCCACATGGATGCTGAGATGAAAAAAAATAATAATAAAATAAAATCTGTTAAAATTCAACACTTATGCAACATGCAGTCACATCAACTACTCAAAACTGTACAAAATAAAAATATATATATAACATGTCATAGCATTCAAGGACCGAGGGTTGAACTTGTGCCAGCAAAAGCTACCTTTCGTAAAAAAATTTTGTAACCAGCCTAGCTTACATACCCACCGTGAATCACACCAGGGCAAGAACCCATGCTAATTACAGCATTCTTGAAATATTAAATAAATCAGGGCTGTGATGTTGTGAACACACGTTTAGGAGATAAGGCATGCAGCTAGTCACTGTACAGCAAGAGGACACATAACTCAACATGCAGACATAACACTTCTATTGCTTTATCTGCAAAGGAACTATTCACAAAAGAAAAAAAAAAAAAAAACAGTGCCCTTTGCACTGCATTTTTCTCTGCAGGCTGTGAATAACTTTTGCTGCTCTCAGTTTTTACACACGACGCACAAGGGCGGCTTGCACGCCTTCCGTTGTGACTTGGCCATGTCGGTCCTGCTAGCCAGAATGATCTGCCGTATCATCCCCTTGCAGTCCCGGCAGACAGTCATAAGCGGGCCGCGCAACCGCTCTTCTTGCGGAGAGCTGGCCTTGTGCTGGAATGTGCGGGAACGTAGCAGGGGTGCTCTGCGTGTAAGTGCCTCCTGGCCTGCTGCATCTTCCGAGCCACCAATTTTTGGACTGCACACAGAGGATGCATGGCGAAGCTTGGGAACCCTTGGCCGTGGTGGTGCGGTACTCGGTGGTGCATAGACAGTCACATTGAGCTTGGTATTGAAGGTGGCGCCTGCAGGCCTGTTCAGGATGGGTGATGATGGTGCGGAGCCGCTAGTAAAAAGAGGAATATTTTATATTTTTTTCACTGTTGACATGACTTATTCACGACTGCAAGACAGTCCTGTTTGATGCCTATGATTGCACAGCATATTGCATAGCATAAGTAAAAAAGGGCACTCCTTAAGCAAATATACAAAAGTAAGCTCCTCGATGTGTTTCACTGTGACAGGCAAAAACCTTAACTTTATAGAATGTTCCTGCAATTTGGTATTAATGTGGGACATTTAGGCACATGTAATAATAAACTGGTCCTTTGGGTTGGCACTTGTAACTGTAGTGGAGATATCTGTTGCATTAACTCAGCATACATCTTTAGGAAGACATTGTGAGATAATGATATGCTGAACACCAATGCATTTCACTGCAAGCTTGGAGATGTATATAACTTTAGGATTTGTACGTACTAGTGACCGCACCCAAGTACTGAATGCCTTCAATTCAGCAATTGCAACATTTGTGCCATGTTGTTAATCTAAAAAAATTTAGTCAAAATAGCTTATTTGTAATTGTCAATTGATAACATTCACCACTGTTAAAAATTTTAGCCAACAAAAATTTTCCCATTTCACATCCCTTATTATTATTAAGTGGAAACAAGTCATTGCTGAAACACCTGGTAACATAACTTCACAGGGTACAGTTACTCCACAATGTTGATAGATGAAAAGGCAGTGCGAAATTTTTGTACCATCTCAATTACTCAACAATGCATTGCCAAGAATAAAAAGCACATGCTGCTCATAACGAATGTCGCTTCAAGCGATTTCGCCAATAAAAACTAATTTAAAAAACACCGGAGATAACGTGTATATCGAAATATTTAGGAGGATTAAACAAAGCTAGTATAGAGATAGCACAGCACTAAATGACTTGATAAAACTTGGCATTATACCTGGTAAACTGAAAAGCCACTGGAAGCGGAGAGTGATTTGGCGACTCCTCTTCTGTTACTGTCGGGCACAGCATATACACAGGTATGCGGTCAAACCTGTCTGTTGGAATGTGCATCTGTAGAGAAATAGTAATGTGCAGTTTAGAATTTCAATCTTCATTCTGGCAGCCATCTCTGAATACTGCTCACAAACTACAGCATAATGCATCTTACAGTAGTTGAACCTTGATATAACATAGACATAACATTTTATCGATTTAATGAAGTAAATATAAAATGTCTCTTGCTGCTAGCATGTAACGAATGCATGCTTACAATGAATATTGGATATAACGAAGTTATTTTCAAGTCGGATACGAGTCTATTATAACAAGGTTAGACTGTACTTAAAATTAGCCACTTTGTTGCACTGGTCACAGGAATAAGTAATCACATGGCTAGAAATACTAATGTTGCAAAACAGTGAAAAACGCTGTGCTGCAACTCGGTTCAAGTACAGTACGCTCCATTACATTAAGTCTAAGATGCCATGAGTAAAAGAACAGCTAGTGCTTTGGCACACCCACCAGTGACCGAAATCACAGAACACGACGACAGCAATCCCATGATCACTTAAAGACATCAGAGAAATTATCACCATTAACCCATGGCATTATCACCTTTGCCATTAAGGTGTATGTGCTTTTGGCTTTTCTGCACAATGGGTGCCACTGTTCAGAATGAAAAACTGAATGCTACGATGCCAAGGGTGGCTGGTTGGCAGTAGCCATATGCCATGTTGATAGCCGATGAGGTTGCACAGGCCAGGCCTGTGTGAATGTTGGATGCAGTAGGTTTGTGCAGCAAACTGCCATTTCCTGTTCATCTTTAGTTTCACATCACTGCCTAGCCCAAAATGGAAAGCATGAAGTCTATTGGCTTTGCACTGAAATTGCATAAACCCAAGAAGCCTATAGAAAATGAAACAACTGGGAACATAACATGGCTATATTTTATTTCCAAGACATTCCGGTACTCATTAAATAGCCTGTGGCTTGACTAATCGTTTCTTGTAGCTCACTGCATATAATCTTATTTTTGTAGTGTTTTGTACAGTTTGACTTTTTCACTGAGGATGTTCACCTACTTTAATGCAGTAAAATGACAGTTCATAAACCAATCAGCTTGAGCCGACCTGGTATACAACTGTGTTGTCTCCATTTCAAAGCTGCACAGGCTGGCTACTTACATTAGATCTTATTTTGCCTGTGTGCCAACAGTAGGCAATTGTTTTGAACACCTGTACAGAATATCTGCAATTTTTTTTTTTTTAGCATATATGATGACAGGATACTGAAGAGTAAACATTATGCAGCATCCAGTTCATCAGTATTAGTGTGTCGGCTTCTTCACATTTCATGCAATTAAACCCAGCATCAGAATATGACTTAAGATTAAGTAAATATGAGTCAGCCAAGAGATTGCTGCAAATTTAGGATGTACCAAAGTTGCCATGTATTATATGAGTGAAGAAAAGACTGCCAATGTCTCTGACAGATCATAACCCAAATAAAATGTTCCAGCTTCACAATGTGCATTCAAAAGCTGGTACCTTAGTAGAACATTTGTCGCAGATTTTTCTCTCACACAGCTTGCATTTGACTCCCCATGGCCTGAAGAAGGAGAACTTTGTCTTTTTGCAGGTGAAGCAAACCTAAGAAAACATAATAAAGGCATTATTTCTTACAATTTTATTTCGATCAATAAATATAGTATTCTAAACTTAAATTTACTTACTTTTCGCTTCTCAACATCTTCATAAAGGGGCCTATTGGTAAGAAGAGACTCCAGTTCTGCCTTTGTTAGAACATTACGTATGTGAACAACTTCTTCCAGGGTCAAGGACAAACACTCCATCGAATTCTCCCACTGTGTCTACAAAAAAAAAAAAAAAAAAGGAAAATACATTTAAGCAAAATTTCACAGAATGACACCAGCACTTTTACACATATGCTTGTGCACCATTACAAGTACCAATATATGACATCGGCTGAAAAATAAAACTGCTAGGTCACCCATTGCAAGATGACCTCGTTGCCCCCGCAGTGTAAAGTAAGCGGAACAATGGTACGAATATGGTTGAATTTCATTTACGATTAGCTTGCCAAGCATCATTACCTTTTCCTCAAAGAAACTTTAAAAAAAATCTTTATATCAGTCTTGTGCACATGTTAGGTGCCAAAACCAATACCAATAGCAGCACGAAACTTGACTGAACTACTTGGTGATGCGATACACGTGTTCTGCCTTCCTGGCTTTCCATTCAATGCCACAGAAAGTTATCACTTGTTATAGCAGATGCACTACATCATCTGACACTGACTTATTTGATGTATTGAACTTCTACAGGAAGTTGACTAATGAATGTTTAGTGAAAATTTTGCCTGTTCAGTCAATTATGAAACAGGAGCTGGCTAATCATGTTTTAGAAAAAGGTGTCCCATACCGTGGTCCAGTTTTCCTTCCCAGACTCTTGACGTGCATTAAGTGCCAACTTGTCAGGGCGTCGCAACATTTCCTGAGCTATGCGATATGGTGCCCTTGATGGTGATTCACACACAGTGATGCTATGTCGACGCTCTAGCTTGTGCTTCAACAATGCTGTCGTTGGGACATCGGGGTTATCTCCTGAAAAGAAAATGTTGGGTTTTTAGTCAATATCCTGAGAAATTTAACACATGCACAATAACAAAAAGTCCATGGTGCAACAATGGCAGTCGTTGCATGGATGCAGCACAAGTGCTACACAATGCCATGATGCTAGAAATTGTCACTGTTCAGCATTGTGGAAACTAGAGCTAGAAAAATCGTGCCTCCATGAATGCGCAGCTACTTCCGTCGATTCTCTTGAAAAGCGTTATATAAAGATATGTATAGATTGTTTTGTCCTGCTTAAGACAAAGAATCTTGACATGCCCTACATGAAACACAGTAATTTACAAATGTTACATCACGCTCATCAATTAAAATGTGATAAAAGAAAAAGCAATGCAGAACCATAGTAATTAACATTTGCTTTAATAGTGCTAAAGAAGAACTACGTACTTCAATTAAGTTGGCAAAAGATTTAATTTCCTGTTCAGCTGCTGGAATTATGAAAACCTAATCCTCTTAAGTTCTAGAACTATTTATAGATCTAACATGGCACCTCTTTTTCATTTGAAGGCATGATAATTTATTATCTGCTTGAGACATCTAATGCTTTCAATACATATTTGTTTCATTCTGTCCTTGTGTGTGGTACGAAATTTGGTTCCGATGGCGGTATTAGCGATGCTAAAATCAACACTAAGGTATCCTCAACCTCATACTAAACATGGACACAAAGAAAGCAACAATGCATTCAGCTTGGTGGAGACTAAACAGTCACTGTAAATGACACTACTTATTAAAAGTGTCTCCAGAAAATCCAACAGATAATGCTTGCGGCTAGAGCAGTCTTGCTGCCTAAGCTAGCAAAAGTATTCTTTTGCTAGCTTAGGCAGCAAGATTCAGGTTTCAGGTTTCACATTGCATGGGAGGTGTTAACACGAAGCTCAGCTTTTTCGACGCATATGTGACTACACGACTATGGCAAAGGAAGGGGGTTTCAAAGTCCGCCTTCCCTTCTTAAGGCTGCAATGTGAACATGTGTGTTTGCGCATCTGTGCACATGTGTTTACTTACATACGTATGCACAATACATGCATACAAGAGATTTAGGCAGCACACAAGGCCTTTATACTCTAGAATTAAATCCGGGTAGCATGACTGCTGTGTTCAGCGAACATCGAACTGGCAGCAGTGAGATCACGTCATTGTCTTCTGTTTATCATATTTACAAGCTAGTGAAATGCCCACAAGTACACACTACACCACATTTCTGCATCAACTACTTTATATAGTGTTCAGGCATACCACTTCCATGCTTGTGCTGCCACTGCAGTTTTGTAGGCCTTTGGGGTGTTCGGCGAAGCTGCACAGGCAATGAGTGAGGCTGCTCTGGCACAGGAGAAGTGGGAGCATCGTCCAAGTCATCCTCCTGCAATTGGTAAAATGTAGCTTTCTAAGAGATTGATAACAGACCTTCATAATCTCGGTTAAGTACCTTTGTCATCCCTGAAAATTGTTGTGACAGAGTATAAGAGAACTCAAATCAAGCAAATATTACTGCAAATATTTCGCATGAGAAATGCAGACACAATTAGTATTAGTTGGTAGCTTCAGGTGCAAATTTTAGTCTGCAAGAAGTGAAGCTTATAATTCTCTTTTAAATCGATTCATCAGAATAAGCAACACACTACACTTTATGGCTATCAGCCAGCATGTTGAAAGCTTGGCTATCACACCCTGACTAAAATGTCAGGACAGCTGAACTACTGTGCAATATTTGGGGGTATACATACACAATACTCATAGTGGAACCTCACTGATACGTTTTTCACGGAACCGACAAAAAAAAAAAAAAAAAAAAAAAAAAAAAACGTACGAGCCGGAAAACGCAAGAGCCGAGAAACAGGCAAAATTGAGAAATAGGATTAGTGTTGAACTGCACACAATATTATTTTAATTCTTACGTGTGAGAAAAAGTCGTAGTTTCGTCCGAAAGCCGAAGCATCGATTGCGATAGCAAATTAGTAGACAGCTATACAAAATAAGGACAGTAGTTTTATCGTCCATATAAACTTGTAAACATTCGCTTATTAACTACATTAACAAGCATGGTGTCAGCGCCCAGAGGCAAATGTGAACACATCACACTCGATGAACGCGGACACGCGCTGTCAAACGCTGGCGTGAGGAAGCGCCGCTGCAGAAGCGAGCGAAGTGACCTTCGTGTTGTTGTCTATTGCTTCGACGCAAACTGAGCGCCGAGAACACATAGCACGCACAATGCTACGAGCCGCAGACGCACCTACACTGCCTATAACTCTGCCCCACGGTGTAAGATATATACTCTTTAGGTAGGGACACTTCTCGGCTTGCTTGCTAGACGCGTTCGGCCAGATAAAGTAGCAACGGCGCGCGTCTATCGATCGGGCCGGTGACGGCAGCGGATACCTATCGGCGGAACGACGCAACTGCAGTTAGAACGCAGGCGAGAGCTTGCGCGGACAAGGAACGCGCGCATGCCCTCTCCCCTACGTTCTGCCGTCACCGGGCCGATCGGCGCGCGCCTTTGCTACGTACTTTATCTGGTCGATCGCGTATCGCGAATGTCGTCACGTAAATAGCATATATCTTATGGCACGTACACACTAGCGGCAGAACGCGCGCGGCGCGCCGCCGGCGGCAAGACGCGCGCCGCGAAACAGGTTTTTCTTGCCGCGGCAGCGATCGCTCCTGGACCGATTTTTTGCGGTTTGCCGCGTGCCGCGGATGAAGGAGACCAATGAGAGCGACCCGCTTCCGTGACGTACGCGCGGAAAACTGGTGTCATGCGGACCCGCCCAACCGCTTGTTTCGTACTCGTCGTTTCGCACTATCATCTGTACGCGTCCGCTCCCAGACGAGCTGACGGATAGTTAGAGAAGGGGGGAGGATTCCATGCTGTCACGTGACTGCCGCAGCGGCGCGCCGCCCGTTGGTGTGGCCGCCGTGCCGCAGCTTCGTTTTGCCGCCGGTGGCAAGACGCGCGCCGCGAAAGCAGCCGCGAAACGGGTTTTTGTTGCCGCGGCAGGGATCGCTCCTGGACCGTTTTTTTTTGCGGTTTGCCGCGTGCCGCGGATGAAGGAGACCAATGAGAGCGGCCCGCTTCCGTGACGTGCGCGCGGGAAACTGGTGCCATGCGGACCCGCCCGACCGCTTGTTTCTCGTTTCGCACTATCATCTGCACGCGTGAGCTCCCGGATAGTTCGAGAAGGGGAGAGGAGTCTAGTCTGTCACGTGATTGCCGCAGCGGCGCGCCGCCGGTTGGTGTGGCCGCCCTGCCGCTGCTGCGTTTTGCCGCTAGTATGTACGGGCCATTACACCGTTGCCCCCAACGCAGATCGCTTTCAAGATATGGCCCGCGCGATACGCAGTTGATGCCAGAGTACAACGCCGCCCCGCTATCCCCCCCCCCCCCCCCTCGCTCCCTCGCCGGTGCCTCGAACGCAACGGAAGAAGGCGCGCTTACTCCCTGCTTTTCTTGCGCGCGCGAGGTTTAGACGCGGTCGTCGGCTCCCTCGCACACTTTCACTCGCACATACAGCATACGGCGCGCGGTGACGGCGTTATCGTCCTTGGACTTTATACGGAACATTTATGAGCTAAAACCAATTTTAGAGCCACAACGCGCTAGACACCATCTTTAGATAGCAAATACGGATCTGAAGGGCCATACTTTTGCTAACCGAAAATACGTCATAGGTGTCGCCCCCGGCACTTTGGGCGGTCAATGTCATCATCAAGCCACCAAGCTTTTCATGTCGCTTGCAAGCGACATGAAAAGTTAAAAAAAAAATTGACTTTTGGCCCGCTTGGGCCGGCGCGGGGCGGCAGTTCGCAACGTATGATGCGAGAACGGTCCCACAGTTGCGACGTAACAGCGGGGTTACCAATGCATTGGGTTCTATGGGAGCTGTGCCGGGACCGGCCGAAAACGACGTAACAGCCGGCCGGGAAAACGCAGCACCCGGGAACGTAACAGCGGGGTTCTGCTGTATTACTAGAATTCGTTACCTGCAAAACTAAGCTTTACACCTCATTTCATTTAGTAACGATGGGAATCATATTGCACATATTTATCACTTTCTCGACATACTTCCTATTACTCAACTAATCCATTTTCACTTAGGCGCGGCTATCTTTCAGTATGCAGTAGTGATATTTTCACAAACTCCACACCACAGTCAAACCTATCCAATTCCAACATAACGAGATTTCCACATGAATACAACCTATTGCTACCCAGAGTTTTTCCCAATTACAAAAAAAAGCAAACAGTTTTCTTCTTCAGCTGTACCTTAAAAAATCACTACCCCCCCCCCCCCCCCCCTTTTTTTTGAAATCATCCCTACACTTTCTTATTTTTGTCGTGCACTAAAATTTTTTTGATGATTAAATTACATTATTGGTTTTCACTTCTGCTACAGTTCTAAAAAATAATCAAAGTTGAGCAGTAACTCAAACTTTTATTTTTAATTTCTGCTTTTTCTGTTTGTTTATTCACTCCCTGTTCTGCCATACTATTTATGTACACTACCACAGTTACAATATTGCATTCTCACTATTGTATAATTGTTTGGTATCTATTTCACCTGTCTGGCAATTATACACTGTACTTGAGCATTTTCTCTTAAGAGGTACCCCCTTATGGGTTTTTTCTTGGGACCTCCTTCTGTAAATATTCAGAACATGTATAATGTATTGATTAATTCAAAAATTGTTTACCATCTCTAGCAACCATTTCCCAACTCTTGTTAACTGAACATGTGGAGAACATTATTGTACCTGTAAGTGAACATGAACATGCCAGTCATAGCACATCATCACAGCAGACTGAGCTAGCTTCATTCTAAATTCCTTTAGAAACAAGATGGTTATCCACCAAACCATGTGAACAAACAAGAACATTTAAAAGGCTGTGGCTTTTTACACTTCACAATCTTTCATTGAACAATTGTAACACTTTTAACTTGCAATTTGATTTCCAACTAGAATTTTTAAATTTCAGCGGAACCCACCTCATGATGACTGTATGGTAATGCGTTAGCACTGAATCAAAGTAACACAAGGTATTGCCACCATCGAAACAAGTTATGTATGAGGTGTGTACAGCAGTGGGACTCCTTTGCACTGACTAACTAGTTACTAGTTACCCAACTTGGCGTCAAAGATGCTCACTGAAGAGCGGTGCGCACACACCCAGCAACCCAAGCTGCCATCAAAGAGGTTCATTGAAGACCAGCACAAACCGAGTGGCCCATACCCAGTGCATAAAGTTGGTGCCCAAGAGTTTCTCCGAACAGTGGTACCTACCCAGTCTCGCATCTTCGACGAGCCATTCAGCATGAAAGCGACCAAGTTAGTCCGATGATTGGTTTCGAAACCCATTACCCGAGCACAGCAGCTTGATGCGCTACCCATTTGACCACGGACTACCCAGTGACCTAGGTATGCGGGAAAACGGTCTCTCTCTCTCTCTCTCTCTCTCTCACACACACACACACACACACACAAAACAAACATAGATAGCCCCCGGGAGGTGTGTAAAGTACCCTAAGAATATCTAACGCATTACAATAAATTAAAAACATGCTACATACATCAAAGCTTGAAGAAAGGTGGAGGGAGATGTCAGCCATAATGAGGCGCCTCCGAGGCTGTGGCGTGGAATCTGTGTCCTCCAGTTTTGTCCGTGATGTCTCCACTGGACATGAAAAAAATATACAGATTTTAAGTAAAAAAAATCACTTCTTGCCTTTTTTTTTTTACAGCATTTGTAAGAAAAACATCACACAGAGAAGCGAGATATTATTTAAACAGACTGCCATTGATGCATCTGTTACACAGAGCCATGAAGCCTTGTTAGCAACGCACCTAAAGTGAGGATTTTTGTAGAGAAACTCCCCAGTAATCACATACCACATGTACAGTACGCTATGACAGCCGCAGCTAGGAGGAAACTATGGAACCATAGATGCGAAAAATGCAGATACAACGAGCACGTTGCAATCTGTGTGACGTGAAGTTATCCTGAAGCAGTTAAATGCTATATATACAACTGATGTCTGCAATTGTATCTATCTTTATTTTATACAATGTATAATCTAAGGTTGGTAATATGGATGAATGATTAATCAATTAATCGATTAAATGTATTCCGCAAAATCTTCATCGATGTCCACCTTTCATTTAGTCGACCTAATCGATTGCACTTGTTCGATTAATCATTTTCGAGAGTTTGACAGGAGTGGTGCGAAAATTTTGAAATCGTTCTGGAATGGCGGCGCACGAGCAGTGACTATGCGGCTGTGGTAGAGCGACTGTCGACTGTTTTTCCGAGTCTGGAGCGATGCCGAGACAAGCGCTTTCCCTCTCTTCCCCCCACACCGCACACGCAACCACTCCACTCGATGCCAGAAGCTTGAAATGCCCTCGCAGTTTGAGGCATACAATAGCAAGCCAGTCGTTGATCGTCGTGCCACTCCCAGTCCACTAAAGAAAGCATGCGCGCCGATTTGGAGCATGTATTTGACATAGCGATGGAGTTGATGTCGATTCCAGCAAATATATAGCGCCCGAGCATCTATTCTCGCATGCTGGTTATGTGGCCATTCAAAGAAGGTGTCGCTTTCACCCAAACATCCCAGCCAACTGACATTCCTTCGCTTTGTAGAAACGAGCATGGGGTCTAAAATTCTAAGCCAGTACTTCTCTTTATCCTAAAATCCAAACTCAGTACCAGTATACCCCTGTGCATATTGCAATTTCTTGTATATTTCAGTTGCACTTCACCGTAAAATTTTGACATTTTTCTTATTTCTTGTTTTACTGTACTGTACAGGGATTCACTAGTGCCATTTACCTTGTTTAATCCACGGTGGCCGCATTTTGATGGGGGTGAAATGCGAAAACACCCGTGTACTTAGATTTAGGTGCACGTTAAAGAACCCCAGGTGGTCTAAATTAGTCCGGAGTCCCCCACTACGGCGTGCCTCATAATCAGATTGTGGGTTTGGCATCGTAAAACCCCATAATTTTTAATCTCGTTTAATGCTACTCTAAGTGCTATTTCATAACATATATTGTTTCAAACATAACATATATCTTTTCAAAAGCTACTACTGCCAACTATACTTAGTCTTTAACAAGTTAAAGATTATGCTTTATCAAACATTTATAGCCTTGTGTTTGACACTTGGTTCCACCTCTCAAACATTAGGATAGGGTGCTACAAGAATATATAACTGGGTTTCAACCTTTTCAAAAGTGCCCTGCAAAAATTTTGATTAATCAATTAATCGATTAAAAACCCTGCATCGAAAGCGATTAATCGATTAAGGGCTATAATGATGAATGATTCATTGTTAATCGAATAAAAATATTAATCGACCATCCCTAGTATAATCTCGTGCAATGTCATGTGCACTGCACAGGTATCAACTTAATTTAGTGTTATGCAATGTTTAAGTACTACACCATGCAGAAATGCAAACACCATTTCAGGCATATGCACACTGAGACGTCGACGCATAAAAATTGGCCGCATATCTGCTTGCTTCACTGCAAATGACATCGAAAGATGATAGTCTTCGATGTCAACTGGCCGGGCAGTTGAATCGAGTGAGAGACAGACAGACGAAGTTTTTCGCATTTAGGTAGCCCAAGAAAGACTATCGTCTTTAAAAATGTCTCTAGGATGAAGGCGACTGTTTGATCCTTGGCAGTAATGAGAGGTGTATGCAGTTGGAAGAATAACACACATGTACCCTTGTGTCACAGTGCAGGTATGCAAGTACCTCTTCACTACCAAAGACAATGTATGCAGGGAAATGAGTGTCTTTAAAACTTTATTTCACACTATCTAAGGAGCTCATAGAAAAAAAAAATATTGGTGACATAAAAAACATTTTGAAAAAAAAAAAAAACTGTCTGCAAATGTGGACACAAGTTGTGAAAGCACTTAATGAGCTGCTTGCAGCCATTTTCTTTCTTTTTTTTACTGCCACCTCAGCAGAGATATGCAACCCTCCTTTGGAAGCAGGGTAAACCACGACACAGGCTGACAAACTCGCGTGATTTGAATGCCTCAGAACTTTTCACTGAGGCATACTTGGCTTTAGAAAAAGTGTCCACAAATGCGGACATTGGTAGCTAACAAGAAGATTTGTGAAAACGCTCGTGCCAGTCTTTTTTTTTAACAGCCGCATCAGTCAAGATATAGCTTCCTCATTTTAAAGTTGAGTAAACGAAGGTGAAGACTGTGACAGGTGTGCAATTTTAATGTCTTGCACCTTTTCGCTCAGGAGTACTTGGCTTTAGAAAAAGTGTCTACAAATGTGGACACTGGTAGCGAAGAAGTTACCCTTTGTGTCACAGTGGCACATACGAGGTCAGTTCCAAAAGTTCATGCAGTGAGTCAGCAATAAAGTGGAAGGAGGGAGTGTAGTGGCACTGCTCTCTCATTCGAAAGGACCCCATTGACCACTAGTACGAGTACATAGTAACATAGTATGACAAGGCAGAATTTTAAGAGTGCACTTTTTGTGCAACCCATTTTTGGTCTTTGTTGAAATGGAGATTGATGAATAGATGAAACAAAAGATCAATATCAAATTTCATGTGAAATTGGGCCTATGGAAAGCATGTTCTAAAAGAAAGAACTGTGTTCGAGTCAGTCCAGCATTTTCAGTAATGCCATGAAGACCCCAAGACGATGAAAGATGAGGATGCCCATTACCTCGTACGAAAAGGAAAACACTGATTGTGTACACTCTCTTGTGCTCAGTGATCATCGAACGACTGTTACAGAATGATAGCAGAAGCACTTGGTTTGGGATAGGCATACATTCACCAGATTTTGACTGAAAAATTCGAAATGAAAAAGGTTTTCACCAAGATGGTGCCGAAACTGCTGACTCCTGAGCAAAAGCTGCAACAAAATGATTGTTGCTTTGATTGAAAAACTTCAGACTAGAGCTGATGAGAGGCTATCCAACTCGAATTTACGAATACGACATGAGCTAAAGTCGCAAGCTAGGAGTGGAAAAAGTAAGATGAGCCAAGATCAAAAAGAAAAAAAAAAAAAAGAGCGGAAGAACAAAGCAAAAATCAAATCAATTGCTCAATTTGCACACAGTCTTGGGTTGACCTGAAAGCCCATGCATGGCTCGGCGTGCAGGTTGGATACAAGCCATTTATCGGCCTGTGCCTAGAGCAACAATGCATTTGGTAATCGGGCTGCACACAAAGCCCAATGTAAGAAAAAAAGTGATGTGGATGTACAGACTTTGCATGCTGTTGCCAACTAAAACAGCACATGAAATGTTGAGAGGCTACACATGCTTGCAGTACCGCATGTCGCGGAGACACTATTTTTTTATGAGACTGCCACACTTGATGCGGTTTCTGTTTTGCAAACGTATGACAGGCTTTGCAGCCAGCATTTCTTGAACGAATAAATTTTATACACCACACCAATGCAAATCAGAGAGGCAGGTGATTGCGGGCGCAGTTCTTTGAGAGCGCGGCCTGCGCAGACAGAAATCTTCGCGTCCAGAAAACGTAGGGAAGGGTGCCGCATGCTCAACACGGCAAAAGAAACAAAAAAGCGAGATGGCGCCCCGCGACCGGAGATTCCGGATCGGCCGAGGACGCCGGCGGCAACGAAAGTGGAGCACACGGACCACACCCAGCTGCGAGTTACGCGCGCGCGGAAGGAGTCGCCGGCCTTGGGTGGGCTCGGCCGACCGCCCTGGTCGAGCACGCGGGCGGCCAACGAAGCACGTGGCCGCCGCAGCATGGCGCACACGTTTCCCACCGCCGTCTTGCGAACCCAGCTCACACGCACAGCGCCGCTGCTGAATGCAACCAAGGGCGCTCCACAATAGTCGACAGGGTATTAAACGAACCTGCTGGCGCAGCCACGTATGCGCCAGGCGTGGCCACATCTTGTCCATGCGCTATAACATCACAGCTAGGGTATAGCGTTTTCGGCATTCATATCCCGCAAATTAGCTAGGCGTACTGTATTTCGCCCTTTCTAAATACGCTAAATATAAACACATAGCGCGTAAGGGCCGATGCCTCCTCATACGTGCCATAAAATCGAATTTCTGAAAAGTACCAAACTATTTCAATCTAGAAGCTCTTGCGACGTTGTGAGCCATAACAGTAGTTCACATCTAAAAGGCGTCCTGGTGTTCCTGCTCCTATACACTAGAGTCGTTTTATGTTAAATTACTGCCTACGTCGAACAGCAGAAAAGCAGGCGCAAATGTTGTTCATAACAATGAAGTCGCCGTGTGACAGTTTGGGATCTTTGTGTGCGCGCACCGAGCTCCAACCGCCGCGACACGAGCCCCCGTAAAGTGCACTTTACCCCAACACTACTATCGCGCTGGCGCGGTCCTTTTCAGAAGCAAGAAACTGTTCGCTAATATACATGATGTCAGTGACAGTTAATAATTTGTGGTCTCTGCAGTACGCGGAAGAGCACCAACTACCGCAGGTCACAAGTTAAAGGGAAACGCATTAGAAAATGTTGTTGGTGAACGCATCTTTTGTAAATAGATGCAATCGCGAAAGATGGGCAGCGAGGGCTCTTCCACACACGGCGGCCGTGACGTCATGGGATTTGGAGAAGCTTAAGCTTCGCATTTAAGAGCAGAACGCGATAACATTAAAGGGTCCCTGACTGCCTAACGCTTCCCGGTAACCAGCTTATGCAACCGTAATCTTTACCGGGAAACGCTGGCGGCGAACGCTGTGCACGAAGGCGAGCTTTCTGGGTTTTTTTTTTTTTTTTTTTTTTTTTTTTTTTTTTTTTCAAACGGTCGTTGCCGCCGCTGCCGCGGATGGCAGAAACGCGGCGCACCGCGCTTCGGATTGGTAGAAAGCACGCGGCGCGCGCCGCGCTGAGATTCACGTTTCGCTCACGGTCAACTCACGCTCAATGCCGCCGTGCTTACTGCGCAACGGGGCCCTTATATATAATGGGGCTTAGCACGCATCCTACTGCAACACACGGGCTATGCATGAACGATACCGTAGTCGGACGCCTGCAGATTAATTAAGTACACAAGCTCTTTTCCCATTCCGCTCTCATCAGAATGTGCTGCCGCGGTTGGAAATCGAACCCGTGACCCTGGTGCTAAGCAGCACTGAGCCACAGCGGCAGGATCGTAATGAATTTTCAGCTATCTGTCAATCGACAGAGAAGGACCGGCATTTACGCTGAATACTGTTTTCAATCACTCATTTCTACAACACTTTGTTTCCGTCTAGACGACCTCGTATAGTGCACTTCTCGCAGATAAAAAGCGGATAACTAGGTCGCCCATCGTGTCTGCGTTATGCCGTCTCTGGGTCGTTAACTATACTAACGAGAGGCAAACATCGAAAACCGGAGTGTTCTTACAAAGGTTTAATTCCGCTCGCGCCGGCCTCGAAGCGAAGGATTGTCCTTCTTGAAGATTACCCGATAGTACGAGAAGAGCTAGGATCCCACTTTCGTCTGAAAGCACGCTGCAGATATGCTTGAGGTACGCCATGAATTGGGTCCAGGCGTGCGGCCACGGCGTGCCGGAGTTTGTGGAACACGTCCACTGATGTATACGTGCAACCCGTGTAGCTTTCCGGATTCTCATGAACGCTACGAAGGGTAACGTGACCGCTTGGTTTGATATCTACAGGAGCGCGTCTTGTGCGAACGTTGCCAGAGTGCTGCTAGCTTCGGGCGCTTCCCCGTACCCGCTTAGAAGTGAAAGGAACGAGTCCATTCTGTGCGAGATGGGAATATCACGACGCTCACGAGGCGCGGGAGGAAGCTGAGGCGAGCGAAATCCGAGGGACTCCGGAGTTACCTACCGGCTCTGAGCACAAAGGCGACAAGAATAATGAGCGGCCACTTACGGCGGCGCACTGGACCTGAGAGCCGCGCGTCGCTTCCCTTGGGAGCATCACAGCGGTCAGCCAGCATGACGGCAACGCACCGACGATGCGCACGCGCTCTTCCGGATGGGACGGTTTTTCATGCGCCTTCCCGATAGACGAGCGAGCACGCAAAACTGGCTCGAACATCAGAATGGCAGGCAACCGAGCGTCGCATCGCGTCCGGTGCGCGCAACATTCATTATTGTGCCTTCGTAGCCAGGCTCACAAGCAGAGTTGGGCTTCAGTATGCCGCAGACGACGACCGGAACGCGGGGTTTTCGATGTACAAGGAGGTCCAGAGCTTCCGGCCATCACGAGCACGAGTCGAACACCGCGCACGAACGCCGCCGTTCGTTCTCGTGAGAGACCCGTGGACGCACGCCGACAAAAGACGCCGCTGTTTATACACGAGGCGTGCGCGGCGCAGCCTCGCGCTGTGGTCACAAGGAACACGCGGAGTGCGGAGCCATGGCCTTCGCGAGCATGGGCCACTCTGCCGCGACTCGGACGCGCGCCGGACAGCGTCGTGACTCGCGAAAGAATTCGACACAAGCCGGCGTACAGCGTCACGCTCACGCGCTGCCCATTGTTCGCCGCCAAAGGGGAACAGCGGCTCCTTAAGGGCGCTATTTTGGGACAGCTGCGCCGGCTTGGTTTTTGGCCCCGCTGCCGAGACCCGCCGAGGCCTTCGGGGTCGGCGCCACGACACAGTTATTCAGCACCGCCAGCAACAACGCCTGGCGTTCGTCACCGTGCCCGCGTGGCCCCGCACGCATTTCGAGATGCGACGAAGCGGCTCGCAACCAATAAAACGAGGACGACGAGGCAAGGCACCTCGCGACACGCGACCGATTAGGAGGGCGCGACATTAAGGCGACTCGAAGGTGAATGAGCGCACGCCCAGCGAACGACACCGTGTACCTTCTTTGGAATGGAGAGAAGGACGCCACGCGTGCTAATTATGTTGGCTACTGTGCAACGCTCACTTTACGCCGAGCCACCGCACACTTTAAGACTCCTTTATGACTCCCTTAATTTGACAGTGGGTTCCACAAAAAACCTGATACGATATTTGCTGTACGACGATACAGCCTATTTACCTAAAAACGCACCTATAAAGGAGAAAACAGCACAAAATTACTCATTACAACAACACGTGCACCATTTTTATACGAAGAGTGAATGAAATTCTCGAGGCAGATCTCTCGTGAAGTTGAAAATTGTCCCGGGATTTTGCGGGACTGTCTCAAACATTACCATCTCCTGATTCCGGACTAGACCTTGTTGTTCTTTCTGGGGTTTTACGTGCGAAAACCAGTTATGATTATGAGGCACGCCTAGTGGAGGGCTCCGGATTAATTTTGACCACCTGGGGTTCTTTAACGTGCACTACAACGGAAGCACACGGGCGTTTTTGCATTTCGCCTCCATCGAAATGCACATGAATCCCACATTCAGGCCTGGTCAGGACTCGGAGCAGGATCTCGGAGAAAGTCGGAGAAAGTAACGGCCACTTCAGTGGCACATCGCCGGTGTCGTCATACTCGCTCATATATTCTCCGGGCCATTTACTAAGTCAAATCGCACTCTTCCAAACATGCGCGGGCATCACAGACATTTACGTCCACTCGGCTGGTCGTTTCGCGCTCTCATCCTTTCCCTAAAATTTCGCAAGTTCGATAAGTAAGATTTGAGATGGTCACTGCTGAACGTTCGGAGAGGGCAGAGGCGCGTCATTACGGCAACGATCGTCGCGATGGAGGTCGACAGATGCGCCTGCACAGATACACAGTGCGCTGCAACCGGTTTACTCGAATCAAGAGACATCAAGCCGAACGCATCTCGCGGGAGAATGGCACGCTACCGACGGCAGGCATTCGCCGCGGAAGGGTCGCACTGCAAGGCGGCCGCCATTCGCTCGTGACTGCCGCATCAACCGCGGGTCAGACGCGATGAGGGAGAAACGCGGCAATTTTGCGATAACTGCGGCTCTCTCCCTCATCCGCCGCGGACAAAGGTTGGCTACTGCCACAATGGCGGGCCGCCACCGCTGCGCAACCGCCACCGAATTTCCGGCACTCGCGAACCATCCCGCGAACGCCCGTTCGAGGCTGCGTGCACGCACTAATAGAAGCACTCAAGCGGCAGATCGACGTCGTTTGTGCTCAAAGTCGCGAAGCAGGCATGTGCGGCGCGGGGGATACCATGTGCACGGATCACATACCCCGAGACCTAAAACCCGGCTCATAACCTCGAGAGACCGCTGGGTAGGGGGACGGATGCCGACTGCGTGATAGCAGCCGCGCACGTATACGAGCGCGTGATTTCAGAAAACAGCGGATGACCATTCCCGCGCCGCTACTCTATGGCTTCACATTTGGTGTTTACTCGCCTCACGATACTTTTGCAAGCTTCAGCGACGCGTTACCTTTGAGTCTTCGGAACCTTGGACAACGAAATAGCATTGTTGGCTGCCTACAAGGTTCCCGGTCAAAAGCCCAGCGCTTTCCCACATAGCGTTTATCTTTTTATGCGCGTTTATACACAACTTCTCCGAATGAGATATCTCGAGTGCACGGTAACCTAATTAAACACCTTGCGCCTACAGGAGAAAACGGAAGTCCGTCTGAGGTAGCCTATGGGTATGAAAATGAGCGGTCAGCTTGGATCGGCGCACTGGCACTACCGCCGCATAGTAGCAGCTAATCCCGTATGTATAACGCAACGTGTGACAAGCACGCCAGCCACTGCCCTCGTGAAGTAGAGTGCTCTGTGACATAACTGTGACCAACATAACTATACTTTCCCAAATCCCGTCCAGTGAAATTTGTTATTGGTATGTTTTCCTTGACTGGGCTGCTCTCCGCCAGCAGGCAACCCCGACGAGGATACGCGCAATGCGCCTTCTCAACGTTAGATAACACGACACGCATGTGACGATAGCAATGCGGCACGCTGCACTGAGGCCGAACGGAGAGGCTCGGACGATGATATCGGAGAGAGATGTTACGGCGCGTGCTTCGACTAGTTTGGTGAGAACGGGGCCTGCGTAAATGTCTCGTGCTTATAAAGGTCACACGGTCCCGCGGGTAGGATCCCTTTGCAACTCATTCGCGGGCGGCTTGCACTGGCAGCCCGAGGCTCGCAGAATCGTAACGTATACAGTCACGTGCGCACAGCAGACACGCAGCACCGCGGGTCACGCGGGACGACGAGGGCCAGGGGACTGAGCCGACACGCTGCCGGAAGGCGTCGTCGTCCGCGGCCGGCTCCGTCGACGGGTCGCTGCGGTTTCGGCGAGCACTTCCGAAGCAAATACTTCCTCGCACCCTCTCGCTGTGGGCCACTACGCGCCGTGTGTCGCTCGTTTTAGCATTTCGCTACGGCAAGCGAAGGAACGAGTGTGGCACTTTTATACATGTAACGCGCGCAACACTGTCGCCTACGGCAGGCGGAATTACAACTTTGGCCACGGCCCAGGCAAGCGAGTTTAGTCGTAGACGAGCGCGAACAAACTGTGGGGACTCGCGTATACAGACGCCAGTCGCTCTACTTTTCACCTCTCTTCCTCGTCCGACCTGCCACAGGATCTAAATGCAGGAAAGCGCGCTTCACTCGACGCGGTCGCATTTAGCAACCGGAAATGCAGGCGAACATTCTGAATTACGGCTCACGTCTATAGCTGCCAATTTCTACGAAGGAAGGCTCCAGACGAATCGAAACGCCCAGAGTTAGCAGACTATACTTCATCGGGCATCCATGCGACAGGAATCGGACGGGAAATGTCGTTTAAAACATTTCCGACACGCAAATAAATACCATCACAAAGAAAGCCTCGATTAATTAGAGTCGATCATGCCTTGCCGCCTTTCTTCGTGGCAACGTGGCGTGACGGACTATAGCTCATTCGGAATCTACAGCCCTTATTAAACTGCAGTATTTTTTTTAACATATCTATTTGGACATTTTAAAAATCATTGAAAATCCTATAGTTGAACCCGAAAGGGAGAAAATGAAAGAGCTAGAGAGAGAAAAACAAAGGCTGAATCTCGCACGTTCGAAAATAAAAATGCACCAAAATTTATCCGGCCTGTTGAAGAAGCGCAAATGCGACCGCTCTAGTCGCCCCAGATTGCAAGCTCGGCGGCACCCAACTTTATATTGCTTCTATAAAACGAAGGACGGCGACCGCATGCCTTCAACGATCCGAATGCTCGCGTATATACTAGAGCAGCGCACAAGCACGCCCTTGTCTTTGTCACTGTGTGCTGCTTTATTCAAGGTATGGATTATCAACACACCCATTTCTATATATGATCTTGTCAAGAATGCTATCACGCTTCGGCGACGTATACTTTCCTGGCGGGCCGTACGTCACGAATGAGCAGGCTGGTGTCTCCTTCACTCTATCCTCTCCTTTTACTCCCTTCCCCCTCTTCACTGCTGACCGCCGTTTAGGTGCCAGTGGACTGCGCTGGACAGTTACAGTGCGGCCAACAGCAATTTTCTTCCTTTATTTAAATAAGCAACCAATTACTACTATTACTATTCAAGTTTATACACGACGCCGTTAGTTATAGGCGTAAACAACAAGATTTTTCAATCTTAACATTTTAGGAACTGCAAATGCAAGAATCCCCAATTTATAATTGCTAGAGCTTGGCTTCCTGTCCCAACGTGGGTGCGGCCCGCGACCCCTGCCGACCACTAAACCAAGAGTGGGTGGGGAGGGGTTCCTCGGGACACAGTAAAGTTATTTCCTCCTCCTTGCCTTTTCCAATTAGAAGGCATTGCAAGTGTTCTTCCCACATTATGAATATTCTCGTTCCAATGTGAAATTTCATTTTAAGGTGTTTGCCAGGCATAACACACACTCTCTTTAAGGTTAAGGCTGGCGATGACACGCTCGGGCATTTAGAATGAACATGCGCTGCGTGTACACAACCCATAGTAACAGGCATCAAAGGCCGTATTTCATCGCCCTAAGCACTGCGGTGAAGTAGCGTGTCTAGGGGAGCGGGTATCGTCATTCCTCTCCTGACCAAATGTTAATTTGTGTGAGAACAACGATTTACAGGTTACAAGCAAGCCAGACCGGTTTCCTTTCCCTGGTGGTCATCCCCGGCTATGCCACCGCTGAGGTGAACCCGCACGGCTATTCAGCGGCGGCAACCTATCCATTCACGTCACTATCAGTGTCGTGACGTCAGCGGTATAGTGGTCCTTCATATGGGGCCATATCTGGCGGGTATTCTCTTCCCCCGAATCTATCCATTTTTTAAAAATCATCCGCGTCCCGCCAAATGGCCGATCCTGGCGATAGAGGATGGGGGCTTTGTGCGAGCGAATAATGACGAAAGGCAAAAAAGAACGGAAAATGAGAAGAACCGTTACAAAATAGGGCCCCTCGCAGCCTTTCACGCGGATATGTCCTGCTGGAGCTTGGTAACCTTGTCTGATCCCTGAATGCCGGCCCTACAGCGAGGTCCAAGTACGCAACTAAAGAAAGCCTGCGCCTATACAGGAGTCGACGAGAGCAGCCGCGCAGCCTTCCTCGTTAGCGAATAGCGCACGACAGCAGAAATCCCAACAAGCCCTCGACCGAGTAAGGGGGAGCAATTGTTTAAACCGCTGAGATCAACAGCGGCGCGTGAGGCGCCGTGTTGCCTGCCTTTCAGTTGAGATCGCAGACGACAGCCACGGCCAAAGAGCAAATTTGCATGGCAGCGCCTGCAGTGAGCCGTGCCATGGCAAACAGGAAAAGTTTGACTGCCGGGGGCACGCTTCCGCCGTTACGTGGCGCGCAGCGCCTCGCGCGTGCATGCATATGCATGACGCGCGCAGAGAACGGGCTGCCGTCAAGGAACCCGAAGTGCGATGGCCAGTCATGGCACGCGGCAGCAGGAACTGCTCAGGCTCCGTCGCACGGCAAAGGTGTGGTCACGCGCTTGAGCGGTTCGCAGGAACAGGCGCCGGCCAATCGTGAACACGAACATATTAGAGATGGTGGCCGGCCAATTTCAGATCTTACGAGAGAGAGAGAGAGAGAGAGAATACCGAGTACTTCACGTGTCTGGCTCGCTATCGCCGTTCGAGTGCTGTCAAATTATAAAACACTCTTACGTGGGAAACGATCAATCTGAAGCGCGAGACAATAGGGCCCGCATTCGCAACTCAGTGTAGTCTGCGATTGGCCATCGCCGCGGCGATCGTCTCGCTATCACGCCCGGTCGCCACCTAGCGTGGCGGACGCCCCAAAGCCGGCCAATGAGGAAACGTCAGACAAGGTTTCCGAACGCGAGCTCGGTTCCCTCACGAACAAGATCAACAAATGTGAATTCGGTCTCCGAGATAAAACACGTTTTACTCCGATCCTCCTCCGTAGGTTCCGTCTCAAATAACCCGTCTTGTTCTTCCGCCGTTCCCGAATGGCACGGCTCTCCCAGGTGCCTCGCAAACATTGCACTGCGCGCGTCACACCTCAGCCACCACGGGCCGGAACGCGGGAGCAAAAAAAAAAAAAAAAAGAGAGAGAGAGAGAGGTGCCGAGTGACAAACGCGCCGCTTTCGACGCGCACGCAAGACGGTCGTGCTCAGCGAGAAGTCGCGCGCAAAGTGGTGGAGGAGGAGGAGGGGCGCCCATCACAGCAGAGCGAGGAGGCGGCGCGCACCACTTTCTCCGCGTCGCGCGGGAACTGCCGGAAAGCCGCCGGGTGGCGGAAGTGGCCGCGCGGCTTCCTCGGTCGGGGCCATCGGCGAGCGAAAATTGCGCGCCTCCTCCTCGACGGCGGGGCCCCGCCGCCGCTGTGCGTACCCCGGCGGCAGCAGCAGCAGCAGGCACATACGACCGCGCAATGGCCCGGAAGGGGCGCCGCTCCCACGCCCCCGTTTAGAGCCGCTCAAGGGGTGCCCACACAACAGGCACGTACACGCTTCACTGTTTCTTCTACAAAGCACGGCCGACGCTGTCGGGTCACCCGATCTACTTTCATTACTCGAACCGTTTCTACGGTTTTACCCCGTGGTTATCCGATTGAGGAATAGGTCTGCTGTCGAGCGTGCTGCCCGATGCGCACTTGGAACACACACACAGTCGATCGGCATTCAACCACCAACACCACAACTTTCATTTCGACCTTCACCAATATCTGCCATTGTTGCGCGTGTTACAGGAGTGAAGTTAACCGGTTAACAATTGCATTGCTCAATCGCCGTGGCGACCCAGTGGCATGGCGTTCTACGAGTGGCTATGGCTCGATTCGATTACCAGCCGCATCGGCCGCATTCCGGTGGGGGGTGAATCCGACAACGCTCGTGTATCGGGGTACACGTTCAAGAACCTAACGAGCATTAACACGTCTGCAGACTGTCAATTCTGTCAAAATGTTTCGCTACCAGTTTCTAAACAATAATACTGCGAGAAAAGATATACTGACTGCAAGTAATGAATTACTTGTAACATGCTACGCACAAGTGCCATATGTGGCATGAGATTAACCGAGATAACTCGCTGCCGGTGGGAGCCGAACCCACATCTGACCAATTGTGCTACGGCGACGGTCATCAACCCGTCCACTAACTTGGGTAGTTATGTTTACTAGAGCTATCCCTGTGCTAGCCAGCGTCACTCAGGGACATGGCGGGCGGATGTTGCCGCGCGACTCGAGGCACTTTGCGTGTATTCGCGGGCTTTTTTCACGCTCGGAAAAACACTTTCATGTAGCACGTATTGAGCACCAGAAAGCTGTATCGGGAGTTTTTCATGTTGCTCTACAATTTTCACATTGACACTTTTCACTTAAACATGATGTTTGAGAAGTTGATTAAATAATTAAGACTAATTAAGTAATTATGCGGAATGCAAGAAATAATCTGAGTATCTCCAAGCGACGGCAAACAACATTACCTTGGTTCTGTCCAGCTACGTGGCATTTGCATATATTTAAGTCTTGGTGCATGATAGCTGGGACACCCTGTATACCATCTCCTGCTCTCTGCGCAGCAGTATATGTGTATAAGCGGATAACGTGGGCGACACGGCGTCCTCCACCATCTGCCTGCCTCCACCCGATATTTGCGAACAAATGCCTCGCGGAGTCGACCTTGAGAAAACCACCGGTCTCCCATCAGACTTCCGGCCGGCAGCGACTTCCGGTCGCCAAGCCCGCGGTATTAAGGTCCCTGCAGCGTGCACGAGCGCCATGCATCGCTTTTCCGTGCCGTCATGGACATCGCGACCTCGAAAGAAAGCAACAGATGATGACTTCTGAAGGTGCTTCTGCATATACGCTTCCTGCAGACGACCTTTGTTTTACACGTTGCACAACAACCAAACTGCCTATATCTGTGCAATACGGCATCAGATGCAAACACAAAAGACAGCGCCAGCAGCATCACCCTGCCACATAAATCCTAGATGCAAATTCAACGCGCGCGCGCCACTGCTGTGCCCCACCATGCCCGATGACTCTGGCTGTTCCAGTTGCTGTGCTCGGCCCGTTTCCCTGTTCCTGCAGGGACGAACGCTTCCTCGTATTTGTTCCGGGAATCGAATCTAGCTGCGCCTGGAGATGCGCCTTTCGCCCACGCGAAGCGGCGCGCGGCAACCCGACCGACACTATCGAATCACCCTTTGTTAAACCAACTTCAAGATCGACTCTACGGTGCAATTTCTCACGGGAAGGAACCGGACCTGGGCGATTGGGATTTTCACCATCCGCCCCGCTTTTGTTCCGACCAAGGGTGGACCAGTCGGCCCTAGTCGGCTCACTCACTGGTATACATACAGCCTCAGTCTCTCTCTCTCTCTGCGAGGAAGAAGCCCGACCACGAAGCGCTGGCAGTCTATATACACAGCGCTTAAAGATGTCAGTTATACTTGATTTGAAGACTGTTAAGTGACCCTCTATCAGCAGAGTTCCTGTCCTCGACAGCATCTCAAAGGCCATAGGCGAAAACTGTAGCGATATAATAATTCAGGATAGATTGCTTGGCTTCCAATATGACAAGCCGCTAAAACGGTGCCCGAGTTTTACGTGTTAACGGCAGCTTGCAGTTTGCATGCTAAGCGTTGAAGCAAATGTCTCAGTTTTCATTACACCAAAAAATACATATACGAGGACATCCGACGCGTGAGCCCGCAATTAGCAAAAAATAAACGAGGACGCCTGCGGCTGTCGGGTAAGGAACCGAATGCGGGCTCGGTTCGGTCTTTTCCGTGCGCTTTATTTCTGTGGACACTACACGCGAGCAGACACGAACGCGGGCGGCGCCTCCAGCGATGGGCAGCGAGCGGCAACCGCGTGGCAGTTGGCGCACGAAGTAACGTACGTCGATGAAAGGCGCAGCCAAGCGGCGAGCGCTTCCTGCAGAGTCGCAGCACGCGCCTATGCCAGCAGCCATTTCCTTCTAGTGCGACACTCCGCTCGCCAACCAGTCAACGCCAACAGCCACGCGCCGCAGGCACAGCAGAGACGAGACTGCGCGCGGCATGGCACTCGCAGTGGGCGTATATACCAATCGCTGCCGCTCCTCAACATATGCATGATTCACCGCCGAGGCCCATCTACGAATGAGGACAGACGTATACGAAGCGAAAGAGAGCAGTTTTGCCCAACTCCCGGACTCCAGACTCCCGGAGTAGTAGTAGTAGTAGTAGTAGTAGTAGTAGTAGTAGTAGTAGTAGTAGTAATTGGTTGTTATTGAGTATTAAACAGGGGGAAAAGGAGGAGGAAATTGCTGCTGGCCGCACTGTACAACTGTCCAGCTGAGGCTGCTGACACCTGGGCGGCGGCCAGCACAGGGGTGACGGGGTATGGAAGCAAAGGACAGGGAGAGAAGATAGCAGAAAGCCACAGAAGTGGCTGTTCGTGGCTTTTGGCAAGGTATCAGCAAAATGGTTTGGCCAAGTATTATAGATGTCCACGGCTTTGTCAAGTTATCGAGAGATAGCATTTACCGAGGGCTACTCGGCTAGCATGTAATACGTGATGGGAAAATAAAATTGAATTGAAAGTGAAGCGCTCTTGTGAGAAGGTTGATTGCCGCTCTTTAAGCACGTAATACAAAATGTAATTTCACGTAATCGTTTATAGTATATACCGAAAGACTACACGCCAGTGCTCGCGTTTGTCATTGGCAGAAACTAAAAATAACGTGCGCACGCGAAAGCGAGTGTCTCAAAGGATATGGCTCCTCGGGCATTACACACCCAACAAATGAACGGCGACACGGGCTTTCGCTCTTTCCCACCTACCTAACCTGGACGAGTGAGCTATAATATTTTCCCCTCCTTAAATATAGCATTGTGACTACCAGCGTTGCAACACCTAGCTGGACTCGTCATGGTAACATCGAAATCAACACTAATCAAGAGATAATACACGCAATATATTACATTCCAACATATTGCGCTTATCGACTTACTTTGCTCGTTACAGTGCTAAACATGCACAACTATCACAAATTTTCGTGAAAATTGCCCAGATTTCTGCTAAGTTTTTGCAAACTGTCCGCGAGATATCAACTTCCTCCGCGGAACGACCAATAGCGAAAGTGTGCTTGCCAACCACAGCTATACGCGAGTCCGGTCTCAAGAATTCAGCACGATGAAACTGCGGGCGAATAACTGTCGGACCAACACAGCAGCGATCCGCTGCGTTTAACCTTGCAGCCGTTATAAGTCGCCAAGTGGGCCAAATATCAGCTTGAGGAAGAAGACGCTCGACCGCCGCCGAGCACACAACAACCGCGGCACACAAAGCGAAAGAGCCCGGGAGTGGTCGCGCAGCGGTCACCCTTTGTCAAGGAGATGGAAGAAGAGGCAGCGTTCCTTTGAAAGCTCGGCGGCAGAGAAAGGGCCGCCCTAACGAGGGCCATGTACTCACTCGGGTCAGCCGGACAGGACCGGGACGGCCGACCGCCTTGCACAAGGCGCGGGGGGGCCAACGCGCTCAGCTCGAGACCGCGAGCTACGCGAGCCAAGGGGTTTGATGATGATTCCACACAGTGGTACATACCCACAACGGCGGGGATTGGCCAAGAAGAGGGCGGTGGAAGGACGGGACAAGATACTAGCAACGTAGAGCAATAGCACGAATATTAATTAAAGCCAGAAATTAGTGAAGCGAAGCTTTCTTTGCCTCCGTTCCCTCCCCACTTTCAGGGTTCGGGCCGCAGCTGTCGTGCCGAGTAGACAACAACTTGGGCTCCTGGATGGACAACTTGCTGCTTACTGCTGCATTGCCTGCTGAATTGGGAGATGTGTCCATTCTTGGCCAATGTGACACACGTGACACTGTGACAGTGTGACACCACTGTGACAGACGAGAGCCACAGAAGCCTTAAATGTACTTAAATTTAAATGTGTGCCGTAACCTCTATAGGTGCCCCCATACACCTCTAATCAACGTTCTTCCCCCGGCAAGCATCGTATACATCCCGCTCGTCCTCGTGACACACACGGGGAACAGCTACAACTATAGGCGAGGCTGAGCTCGTATCATGCGCTAAACTGCTACTATACCTCAAACATGCGTCGCGTCATTTAAATTAAAACATTGCATTGGATCTGCGTGTTCTTATTTTTACTTTTATCTTTAGCTGTACAATTACTTAATATGATAATGAGTTATATAGTAGTCTATTATAGAAAGAACAGAAGGAATTCAAAGCTGGAAATATAAAGACGACTGCTGCTCTCACAAGCATCGTTATTGCCGCTGGACGCGCCGAGCGAAAACACCACAGCGGCGGACAGGGCGCTTTTCTTAAATATACATGCTTTGCATGCACTATCATACACACAGAACCTGACGAGAAAGTTGCAAGATTTTTCTAACATACTTAGAGCGCTTAAAAAAACTGGAACACACATCATGAATAAAACAGGACGGGCGCAAGATCAGCGTGGAAAGAAAGAAAATGCGCGAGCTGTCAGTTATGTACTTGACTTGAGAAGGGTCAGTGACCCTCTATCAGCAGAGTTCCTGTCCTCGATAACGTCTCTGGGGCCATAGCCGAAAACTGTAGCGATATAATAATTCAGGATAAACTGTTTGGCTTCCAATATGACTAGCCGCTGGAACGGTGCCCGAGTTTTGTGTGTTAATGACTGCTTGCAATTAATTTGCAGGCTAAGCGTTGAAGCAATTGTCTCAGTTTTCATTACACCAAAAATACATATACGAGGACATCCGACGCGTGAGAAAATGTGACGGCGCCCAACAGTTCGCAGTCTTATAAATAATGTAACCAACAGTGACTACGCATATTAGCGATTACTACGGCATGCGCATCTATTCCGTTATCCAGCATCGAATAACACTGCTATTCATGCCACACGAGCTACGCAGACAAGGACATATCAGCTTGTATTATGACCTTTTTTTAACCATCATCGTGATGTTTAAGCACAGAAGACTGAGCAGCGCATTGCTTTTCTTCACTACGAGTGCAAAGCGCACCTTGTAGGAACATTAAGAACCACATATTATTTGTGTAAGAATTGTTCTAAAACCCGTCCCATCTAATTAACATGAATTATTCCTGAATGGATATCGTAAACCCCCCCCCCCCCCCCCCCAACTGGACTTTTTTATGTTTGCGAGTGACAACACCCTGCAACGAATTCAGCATTGTGAAGGCGGTGCAATCGCCTCACATCTAACGCCAGAGAGAACCACCCGTTTGTATACGGAAGATTTTCGGTATGCTAAGTTGGCGAAAAAACAAAAATGAAGACACGCACAGCATTTCCGCTAATTAAAGTCGGAAAAAGATATAAACACAGGAAGAAAAAAAAAAACCTTCCCACGCAGCTGACGCAGGACAGCGAGTTTCGCGCAGAACCAAAAGGCTCTCGATGTGAAATTACAATGGTTTCGTTATAACCGCTTCTTCACAGCGAGCGCCCGCTGTCCCCTCGGTGTATGCACAAACGTTCACGCAAGGACTAGCGCTCTTCGCCGAGAACAACGCGCATCAAGGTCCCTCAATTATGCCGCAGTGCAGCGAGGAAGTGCGACGCACGCGAAGCTTTGTTCGCTTTCCACGTTCACTACGCGGCAATGAGCCACACAACACGAGAAGACAGCCCGCGAGGGAGGAAAAAAAAAAAAAAAGAAAACCCAGCCGCCCCAACACTGGCGTGCACTTTGATGCTATAAATACCGGCGGCTCAGACGCAGTCATTGAAGGAAAAGCACGTACACAGCTGGTTGAAGCTGGCGGGATCATATGGATCCGGCTAGCCGCACACACGACGACCCACTGTACAAGCCGCAACAATAGCTCACGTTGTACGCGTCGCTTAGCGGCCCGCAGAGGGAGGTGCACACGTATTCATGGAGCGCATTCTCGAGTCGGGCCAGGCAGCGCCAGCCGCGTCGCGATTGTGTTTAGGGGAGTCGTTTGTGGGAGTGCTGTGCACATGGGAGCGAACGGCAAAGATGCGAAACGGACAGACTCTGCAGCCTGGACGCCGTTGGAAAACACGCTCAGAGCCGGCAAGCCAAACTCGAAACGAGGCGAACACTCGTCGAAGTTGTTGCACCGATTCAAAATGACCGCCCCAAAGCAGTCGGCCGCGCAGCTCGCAGCCACTGCAGGGACGGCGCCAAGGCCCCCACACCGAGAGCGGGTGCCGATCGCAGCGTAAGTGTATACTTTACGCCGCGGGACCCGCAAACGCCAGGGGAAAGCGATGCGAGGATAACGCTGGCCGTAAAAGAAACGTCCTTTGGCGAAGTGGGCCTGGCGCGGAGGTCAACGAAGGCCCCCGTGGCTGGCAGCGTGTATAGTGCCCTCGGTGCCACCAACGACGGGCTACGTGGGCGCCGCGACACGCGCCGCATCCGACGGTGAGAGCGGCGACTGACGCCGACAGTACGCCGTCGAAGAAAACAGGATTCTGCGCACCCGACATTCCAGCGAATATCGTCGCAGAGGATCACCGCTTCGCACACCGAGCACGCGCGCCGCCAGCCTCAAACCATATATGCCTTGTTAGCCCCCCTTTCTTCATCTCTCTCTATCTTTATCTTCTATTGGCCCCCGAGCCAGGCGGTTAAATCTTTAGAGCATACGTCCCCGCACCCCCTTCCTCCCCCCCCCCCCCCCCCCTAGGGTAGCAGCCCACGCGTGTTGCAGTGCCTTCAGCATTCACGGCGGCTCGTTTTAGTGACTTAATTCTGCCAAAAACTGGACAGCCAACATCCAAGGAGAAGTGGACGAGCACATGCGGGTCGAGAACTCGCCACATGGCGGGAGCAGCGCCGACGGAGGATGTCCGATGACGCCTGGTGGAGGGCCACCTCGAGGAGCATTGCCCCTATGCGTTGAACGACGCGTCCTCACCTGTCGGACCTGCAGCAGAATGGGAGCGCGCACTCCGCTGTGGGAGTGCCCCGGCCTAGAAGCGACCACGAGGAAACGGCTGAGGGCCTGCAGTAGACTATATAAATGATTGGATCAAGCCGGACGCTCCTCAGGCTAACGTCCGGCGCGTTCCTGTGCGCAACGGGTTTTACAACTATATCCTCATTCCTATTCTCTTTTCTCTACGCCACAGAGGTTAATTCTTTCCAATAAGGTTTCACTCACTCATCGTGTGCATGCCTAGGTAATTGCTGTCCCCGTGCCATGCCATGTATGGGTAACGCCCTTGTGGATTGATTACGGGCTTCGGATGAAAGTATTAATACACGCGCATGCACGAAAGCCAGCTTCACTGAAATTTTGGTTGCGATTCTGCGCAAGTCCAGCGATATTTATCTATTTGCTATTCCAAAAATTTCATTTTCCTCTGTCGTACGCAGAACATAGTCACCCTTAATTACCCTGTGTTCACATGTGCTGGTACGTGACAACGCAGCCTCCGGAAAATGTACTTCCGCCATTAATAATCAACCTAGAGACGATGGAACTATTAGCCACGAAGACTATATGTTATACACCGGACATTTGTTTCAGGTGTACCAAGGGATTACATTACGTCCAACGATCACGACACGATGGACGGATGGATGGATGGGGGCAATCACGATAGCGAACAGAAAAGCGTAATCTAAATTCAATTCACGCTGTTCAGAAAGGAAAATAATGAGCATTGGGGGGGGGGGGGGGGGGAGGCAGCATAAAATACAAAAGCAAGAACAACCTTGGAGAAACGGGCCGTACAATGCCATGCTTCTTCTACGATGTATCACAATCCATTTCAATCGCTAATCTTGCAAAGGACGACGAGAACGCAATGTATGGCACGCAACTGCATTTTGCGACTCTTTCCTTTCCTTTACACTTATACGAAGGTAAGAAGAAGAAGAAGAAAAGGTTGTTACAAAGGGGGATACTGAAAGCAGGTCTCTCTGGGAGAAATCTGAAGCTCATTTGAGTCGATGTCAGACGCGCACTGCATGCACTCGCCAAGGTTA
Organism: Dermacentor silvarum; assembly: GCF_013339745.2. NCBI lineage: Eukaryota > Metazoa > Arthropoda > Arachnida > Ixodida > Ixodidae > Dermacentor > Dermacentor silvarum. Next base: position 76,427,816 of record NC_051154.1, on the reverse strand, counting down.
GAAAAAAAAAAAAAAAAAAAAACGCCGACCTTCTATCTGCGCATACGATCACTGCGAGCTATATCCTACAACAGCCCGAAGCTGCAAAACTGGTCGCGGACATACCGCTGGCGCCTTCGGGAAAGGCTTCCCAACGGTCGAAAAAACGTGTGGGCTTTGTGAAGACGCAGCAGTGCAGCCCCCGATTTGTCCGGCGAGCCTGTCGGTGCTTAAAGGCCGCCAAGTGCAACGAAATTTTGGACCACGTTAGCAGCAAAGCAGGTGGAGTGAAGGAGGGGGGGGGGGGGGGGGGGCAATCGTTCGATGAAGTAACGACGAAGCGGCAAGCGTTCTGACTTACTGGTTGGAGCAAAACAATTATAAGAAAGGGAGAGCGAGAAATATACAAAGACATAAAGGAGGTAAGGAGTGGGCATCATAACTGCCTCGCAATATTACGAGCACCTGGACCACTTCGCGGTCATAGATGGAGTCACAGGGAGTATTAGAGGAACGAGGGATGCAGATTCGTAAAAGGAAAAATGCGAGGAAACGAAAGGAACCACACGTAGTGGTTGAAAAAGCCGCCAAGTCCCTTCAGATGGCGCCAATGAGTATAAATACTTGATCACAACGGAAAAAAGAAAAGGAAAGGGGTGGCTTGCGCTGACCACCTTTATGCTGTTCCTTTCCAGTGACCTGTACCGGAGGCGAGATCCATGAGGCCAAGTTGAGAGCCTCTTCGCATGTACAAAGTTGAATGAAGCCTTTTGCCCCCAATCCCTGTGCACTCACCAACGTGCAGGTCTCCGAGAATCACGTTATCTGCGGTAAGACCTATCGGACGCGGATGTATCCCGCTTGGCTGGATAACCGAGCGTCGATGAGAACAAAGACATGGAAGCCCCAAGCAACTCGGCTGCGCGTCGCCAAAGGCGTGGGTGCGACGAACGTTTCGATAAGATTATTCAAGTGGGAAGTCGTATATAAGAACAAAGCGACATTGATATTGGGACACGCATCGAGCTTGCTAATTTGCTTTCTGGAGTAGGGAACAAGTCGAAAGCAGCGCATCTATACTACCGCCCCGAGAGGCGTAATGAGGCACCAAGACGCGTGTGGGTGTGTTCACACAGCGATTGCGTTACCTATGAAGAAAAAATAAATGGCTGCACACGGCAGTAAACTAACACTATACCGGGTCCGTCTCCTCCTGCTCTCTTTTTACGCAATGCAGCTGTGACAGGAAGGAATAACCATTTCACCACAAATGGCAGACAAAGCGTTTACATACGCGCCCAAAAAAGCGGGTGCGATCGAGTTGGCTTGTCGGGCTATAATTTGCCTTTCGGGCTCGTGCAAACGCTATATGACCATATAGACGGGTCTCGGGACGGGCTATATACACGTCTGCACGAGCTAATTGTTTGGCTCAATCCCTGCCGCAGACTGCAACGAGAAACCGGACGTTTTGCATGCACACCCGACCTGTTTGGCTCTAACGCGGGCTGTCAACTGAGATCTCGGTTTCTGGAAAGCAGGAACTTGCACTGACACATGCCATCTTTGTGGCCACATATCTCACGGTCGCTAAATTAGTACTTTACGGCGCTTGCTACAAAGGAAATAGCACCACAACTGCATTAAAAAATAATAATAATGCACGCGCGCGTTTATGTAAACAATAGGTGGTCAAGCTGTCTCAACTCGACTTTCTGTAAGACTGATCGCGATGCGTTCACCATTTATCACATAGGGGAGCCTCATCGATTAACTGCACGCGACTTTCTCGAGAGGAGTGAGTCAACCTCGTATATGCACGTAGAAGTAAAAGCGGTGTGCTACGAAAAAGCAAGAAAAGCGATGTTCTGAGCGCGGCGGTTCGAGAGACAATGCTGATTATGAGCACCGTACCTTGAACCCAACAGCAGGCAGAGTCGCACTTTTCTTGCTCTGCAAAGCATGCATCTCGAGTGCACACAGGGTTGGCTTCCTCTGAACGATTACAATGATCGCAGATGCGTATTATTAAACGGGCGTATTTGCCCCTTCCGAGGCGGCCACCCTCGCCGTAACCGATTACAACGTCCGCGACACAAGCGCTGTGAAAGGGCACGGTCACAGCTTATAGACACACAGACAATTCGCGCAATCCCGTTGTTCGAGAGAGAAGACGAAAACAAGAAAGACGGCGAACAACTGATTCCTAAATGCCTGCTCGTTGCCCGCACTGACAGACCATTTCAGTCACAACCCTTCACATCGCAGGTAAAATTATGACCGAAGCTAACGCCAAACAAACAAACAAGCAAGCAAACAAACGTCGCAGCTATACGCCTTAAAATTTGCACCCAAAGGTTTGAAATGCCGGAGCAGATGAACGTCCATCTTAAAGGTATGCAGATCTGAAGCAACATTGTGTGAAGCTAAGCCAATTTTGCACGCGTGTGGATTATAAATTGCCAGCTGAATCGCGAAAACAGGAAAACGCGAAACACGAACAGAGGTAAGTAAGTTTTCCTCGTCCTTTCACGTAGTCTGACAGCTCGCAATGTCCACGTTCTCAAGCGAGCCGTCTGAAGCGCGAAAGCATCAGGGCACGCGTGTTCACAAAGCAGTTGGTGCAAACCATGCAGAGACCGATATCACAAAGCAGTTCGTTCGTTAGTGATGCCTCCCATTAGTCGTCTCCCTTCGCCAATAATACGTCCAACGTCACGATCGGCACGTATCTGCTCTTACAGTTGTAACGTAATGACTTGTTTTAAAGTGAAATTCATAAGAGCAGGCTTCGGCTAATCGCGGTATCAAACACGTTATTGGAAAAGGCGGTCGGTCAGTGACACGCATGCAGGCCTCAAGAACGAAAATCTTTATGAATTCGTTCCTGCAAGCAGGTCCCTTCGCGGCATTTATCGCGTCCGCATCGGAAACGAGAAACTGCCCATATACTGTATCAAAAGGCGCGGTGAAACTGAACCAAGTGCGTGGGGCGTGTGTTAGGCGATGCCGCAGAAGGGATAACGCTTCGCAATTCTCGCCTGGAGACTGCGGCCGCACCAGCTTCGTCCTGCTTTCCCAATTCCTCGTGTAAGAAGAAGAAGAAGAAGAAGAAGAAGAAGAAGAAGAAGAAGTAAAAAAAAAAAGGGGGGGGGGGGGACGAAATAACGTGTTGCAAGCCCGAGAGGCACACGTCGCACTTGCGGTATCGCGAGTTTTTATCAGGAGGTGGTGGAGTGAAACTTCCTCCTCTACGCAACCCGATTTTGATAACACATCGCTCGCTATTTAGCGGCCCTTTTCACCAGAAGGATGACTACAGTGCCAGGACCCCAACGTTAGTCATATTCAAGCTTCAGCTCTGCATCAATGCACATTGCATCATTGCACAAACGTGATTTTTAAGGCGGCGTTGAAAATATACGCGCTCAAAAATTTCTGTGTCAGACCTATTCCTCTTTTTTTTTTTTTTTTTTTCATCAGCTCTATATAGACGTATACCATGTGCACGAGCCGCTCGGTAACTTTCGGTAGCAGTTTTAACTGCAGTATACAAACTACGATGTCACGTATCGAATGCTATACTCTTTCGGATCGATCGAAGTATTCGAGAATGGCCTATTATACGAGTTTCGTATGACTGGAAGTCGGCCTGCCAAAAAAAAAAAAAAGGAAAAAAAAGAAAGCCAGACAAACTTTCTACCAGCCGCTTCAAGTGCCAAGCCCAGCCAGGAATTGACATTTTGCTCATTTACAAGCTACGCAGTTGAGCGAACTTCCACAGACAGCATTGTGCGTATTCAAGGAATCGGCGCTCTTTTTCTTTATATTTGGACATATTTCGCCTACATGCTTCTTCCGTTTTTTGTTTAGAAGCAGAATAATATTGGGCATTCGATATTCGAAGCCGGCGCTTTTCAAATATTATTCCAACATATTTAACAGCCTCGCCGAACCATGCAGCAGCACGGTGGCCAATCACAGCATTCTCTCCGCGACAGAACGATTATTGGGCTTCAGTATTTCGGCCCTGTCCTCGCAACTTTCTAGCGCAGGTAGCTCATTAGTGCATGCGCGTTATCCCACCGCAAGTCAGTTTATACAACAGGTGCAGGCTCGGTCCCGGTCAGATATTTCATAACGCTGGCGAAGTGAGTCAGCAGGCAGTTCGCATCTACCACATGTCACCGTACAACGCAGACATTCCTAGCGCGCTTTTGCGCGAACCTGCTCTATATAGCCCCACTTCCAATTATTACGTACGACTCCAGACCACCTATTGCACAGCCATTCTTGTGCCAGACGTTTAAGCAGTCAACTAAGACGAGCAATTCCAAACGAACAAAAAAAAAAAAAAAAAGGGGGGGGGGGGGGGGATGAGCTGCAATGTTCAGATCGGTCTACAGAATGGCCCTCCGCAGACAAAGTGCAGCAGACGCTTCAATAGACGCCCAGGGTTGACCGACCCCACAGCGTTTCCGGTTTAATGGGCTTCACTGTTGTTAGTCACTACCCCTGCCTTTGACAGCTGCCGCCACAGCAAAGCGGGCACACGTCGGGCACCGCACAAGCCATAACAGTTACTAAACAGCTTTATTTTTTAAACTATACTGGTACTGTTATTTCCAGTGTTGTTAGTCCCTTGTACGCTCCAAAGTAAAGCGCACACTTCCACCTGGCCAGTGTCACAGCATGTAACTACCACCTGCTTGAAACGGGAAACTTGAAGGAAGCGGAGATAATATTGCTTTTTGATTGACAACGCGTAATAATTAAGTGAAATTGTGAGATGACTACTGATTAACGAAATCATTAGAAAAACTTGCCAATTAACTTATTTACTTAAGGTCGCACATTGCAATAGCAGAACCGAAGCCGGCCAACACTCTAGGCATGTTTCGCTAAGTATAGGAATCTTGAGACTAGCAGCTTGCAGCATCGTGATCTCTCTGCACAGGCTTACGCTCGGCTTAGTTTACTTCTGCAAAGCCTCGCTCGCACAAGGCGGAGCGAAACTAAGTGGAACGGTAGCGCGCTTTCTGATTGAGCTTGAGAACGAGTAATCTTGGAAACTGGTGCCGTAGTCTCAGGATTTTTACCAAGTGGACATGCCTAGCACACAGACCGGTTGTAATGCCATAAATGCGACAAGTGGCCTCAAATTATTAACAATGATTTAATTGGTTAATAATAGATAATTAAATAGATAATCAGTGACCATCAAACATCTTTAGGTTCATTACGCTTCATTACGTTTTGCCGAAAATAGACATTATTGAGTGAGCTTCCCGTTTGACGGTGGTACAGCGCTGTACAGAGCAGTGATACGGATGCCAGAGAGCCCACCGACGCCTCCGCGCGCGGTGTTTAGCGCGTACAGATACTTTCATTGAAGGACTTGAATGCAGCCATATTGATCTCTTATCACGAAATTCTAGCTACACTGCCAAGGCCAACCTGCAAAAACGTGAGAGCCGCGCTCAATGCCCCACGTTTCGAAAACGCGCTAGCCATGGCACTGTTGGGCAAATGATAGAAGTACGCCGCGAGTCAACAACAATTGCGCAGCCCGCTCACACTGCATTTGAGGTTCTGGGGCCATGCGCACGAATGTTGTGCTCAGGGAGATCAGGTTCTGTATACAACAGCCTATTGGAACAGCGGATGCGGAGCACGTAGCTGGAAACCCCGAACTTCATAACTTCAGAGCAGTGAATAAACCTGCCAGCATTCAAAGCGTTTACCCACATCAGCCGCAAAACGTCAGCGACGAGCACGCGCAGAATTGGCGGGCCATGGACCATTTTCGCGTTGAGCAGCGGTTCATTACACCGAAAGCTTCCCGCATACAAAATATGTGGGACACTATATGCAAGTCAGATACTCCTGGATAAACTGACTGCGCTCAAACTTCGCAAAAATAAAGCGCTGTATATGCGACGCTGCTACGACGTTTCATCATGTGAAGAACAGCTGCTGCAGCTGGACGCCATGCATAAGAAGCTGCGACACCGAGCCAAACGTGCCGTGCTCGCGGTTTGCTATTTGCATGATGCACCGAGTGAAACGGGAAAAACCACCTGCTAAAGAGTATTCGCCGTACTTTTCTTTTGCGCATAAAATTGGTGGAAAGCCAAGCCGTCCTGCGGTGAGACGTTATACGATCGGTGGAGAGAACAGCGACAGGCGGGAGGAGGGAAAAATAAAAGCAGCTTGAAGGCGGCTTCGAAAGACGTGCGATGCATGGTGAAGACTACGGTGCGCTCGTCGGCTAAGCTCACGAACAGCGGTTAGTGTTGCCTATACTGGGTGTTTCACCAAGCTTAAAGGGAAGAAAGTGGCCTAGAGTTACTGAGAGTGTCTTCATAGTGCGCTTGGTTGGCTGTATTTATTTGTAAGAAGTTGCAGAGCGCGTTCAGAAACACATATGGGCTTTACAAAAAAAAAAAAAAAAAAGACCGCGAGATATGACAAAATGACGTCACTAGTTGCAGGCTTGCGCGCACTTAATAGATAACATCGTGAAAACTATTTCACTGGACGTTTTTTTTTTTTTTTTTTAATATGCTCTACAACTTCTACAAACACAACTTATGTGCTGAAACAAAACAAAACTAAACAAAAAAAAGTTAAAAGATAGGCGTAATTCAACTTAATTAAATGGACGGCCTGTGACCATAGCATGGATCCCAGTGCTCGACAGGGCGCTCCCAAACGAAGACCTCGGCTTTCGCGTTGTGTGCCGTGGATGCCAGCCGTCGCTGGCAAGGCAAGATAACGAACCTATTTTAACAGTGAAGTACTAAATCATCAGGTGCTCTTTTACACGATAACCGAGAAGTTTTGCCAACATTTTTGTCGCGAAATATGACCCCTTGTTAAAAAAAGGGATGTGACATTTGTTTAGTGCCTTTTATTTTCCTTATAATAGAAATATGCAGTAACTGACTATGAATCTGAACGTGAAGCTGGCCAATTAGCGTATAATTTCAGTAACGGTGTTCTCTTAAGGCATAGTTTCGGTTTCCCGACCTGTCGAGGCTATCCGTGACACGCACAAAACGTGCAACTCAGAGGGAATTGCGGGGAAATGCGCAGAGAGGTTTATGCGTCACAGAGACTGCGTCATTACCATAACACCGTTAGGCGCGCTTTCATACGCGTTACGTTCAACGCTTGTGATGTCGCCGTGTGTGCCTGGGTTTCAGACACCAATGACAGTAACTAGAAAATAAGCTTGACAACAACAACAACAACACAATAATAATAATAATAATAATAATAATAATAATAATAATAATAATAATAATAATAATAATAATAATAATAATAATATGCAGTGTGTTCAGGAATTCTAGCAATGCCCTGTTAGACCTGCAATGTCGTCTTTCTATATAAGCAATAACAGTAAACGTCTGAAATTTCATGGCTTCTGCAGGCTTCCTCCCATTTTATGTCATTCTTCAATAATGATCGCGTATACATCAAGACTTGTATCTCTAAGGTATGCGAGTATGCTTACGACATGTATGTAAATTTGAGCAAGAAGGTCAGATCAAGCGCTTTCGATTTCATAATACAGCCCATAGAAAAATCCAAAGACCAGCACGGTGCCAACAGCGTAACAACAATCACACAAGTCAGGTATTGCTCCTTGGGATGTGCATGCAGCGTTTATGGCATCGAAAGCACCTATGATGGCTAAGACAAAATGAGGAAGTCTAGATGACAATTTAGTTCGCGATGCACTAACGCTTCTGCTAACATTGGTGTTACGCTCTTAAAATCTGGCACGGACATGGTTGCATTCATGTCTGGCAGTAAAGTAGTTATCATGTGCTGTCGTGATAATTTCGACTACCGCTATGTACGCGAGGCGTTTTGAAGACCAATCGCAGCACACATCGCTCGGAGAAAAATGTCCAAGAGCGTGTGTATCGAGTAGTGGTTAAGGCAGTTTGCTTTAATTGTTTTCTGCGAATGAAGCTGTTAAAGTGCGAATATGTCCGTGTTAGATTAAAGTAAAAAAAAAAAAAGGAGTGCTTTAATCAGAAATCATAGACAGCGAGACGGAACACGGTATTTCCATATCCCTTTCAAAGACAATTGTTAATTCAGACAGCGACTCCCTCACAAGATAACGTCTGACACACCGGCCAATACCTGTAAAACAGGAAAAGGATCTGGAATTCATCTGGGCGCGCAATAAAAGAAAAACGGTTTGCATGCTGAAGAACGCGGTAAGTCGGCTATAGGCTACATAGCCGCCGTTCCGCTCGGTGGAAAGCGCGATGTTCGATAAACCCAATTCAAGCGAATCGCGGACGAAGCGAAACGCGCGCGCATTCACATGGTGAGCCGCGGTTGTTGGGCGAAAGCAGACAACGCTGCACGACAGGCCGAGTGTGCAGCCTCATTTGCTTTCACGCAGTGTCCGCGGCGAGATATTCCTCGCGCAGTATAATCCAGACAGACGGCGGGGGAAACACAGCCGTCCAGCTGTCGGCGACAAACGCGCACAGAGAACAGAGGATGGCGCACCTGGAACGTCATCTTCGATGCACTTGCGGAACTCGTCATCGTCCTCCTCGAAGTCGAGCCCGAGGCCCACGTCCTCGTCCGACTCGGCGCCGCGGTCCTTCATTTCCAGGTACAGCGACGAAGTGCTGCCGTAGCTACGCACGCGCACCTGGCTGTGCCGAGGCCGGCGCACGTCTGCGTCGACGCCGCCGCGATCGCGCTGCTCCCGTTGCGCTCCCTGCGGCGGAGAGGAGGAGGACGCGGCGGCCCCCTCGGCGACGTCCGCGGACCTGCGGCGAGCGACCGCCGTATTCGGCCCGCGATGTGGGTCAAGCGAAATCTCCGCCTCTGACCCTGGGCGCCACCACGCCTGGACCGCGCCGAGGAACTGACGAAACGTGACTGCACTGGCGAGGCGAGCGATAGCGCTGGCTAGGCGGGGGGACAGTGCGCGCGACCGCTACAGGGCCTGCCGCCATCGGGCATCTCGGCGAGCGATAAGCGCGGCCGTCACGCAACGGCAGAAACGGGGGGGAAAATGCAAAAACGCCGGGCGCGTAAAACGAAGCCGGCCTTGACAATGGCACTCTCCCGCCGCCGCGGTCGGGTGTTACCCCCAGCGCGGCGACCCAGTGCCAGAGGCCACGCGAAAAAAAACTCGCACCATGTTCTGTGTCGCTTGACACCCACCGCCGGGGGCGACCCGTTAGCCGCGGCCGCATTAACAGCGGCGCCCATGGCACCAGATAGTACACCGAAGGAAGGAAGCTATAGCTGCCTCGCTCGCCCGCTTATATAAACAGTGCGCTTATACACTGCCATCAAACCACGTTAACAGCACGTGCGCTAATTAACCGCACGCGCGCGTCTCCGCGCGAGCTGAACGGTGCCTGGCGAAGGCACATCATTCCGGAAACCCCGTCGGAACGCCTCCGTCAACGTGCTTCCTCCTCCTGCCGTGCGCATCCTCGTCAGACGCACATGCGCGAGGATGCGCGGCGGGCCCTGAGTGACGCGCGCGTGCGGTTATCGCCCGAAATGATATGCACACGGGAGAGGCAAGTACAACTAGACCTCCTTGGGGAGCGTGACAGCGCACGGGGCCACGGAAGAAACTTGCGCCACTGTGCCGAGGAACTCGAGCTGCGCCACTTGCGGAAGATGGGCCAGTCAGGCAGCACAGGTATTGCACGGTTGCGAGCCTGAGCCAGTTTTCCATTACATCCCAGACGGCTGCCGAAACGGCCGATTCCTGCAGTGGAAACGAGCTCCAGCAGTTTCTATATCTGCATGGCTATGCTCCTACACGGCACGTTAAATCTCGTGAACTACGCCAACGTATATACAAACCGTTATAAAACGGGAAAATGTATATAGTATAGCCAATTTTTAAAGAGAACACCCCATTTTGTTTTTGCCTGCCGATTACAGCTATAGACATGGCGCGAAGGCATGCAGACTATTTTTCATTAGTACCAATTCATCTTATCAACCTTCTTTTGCACTATGAATCAGAAGTGGTTGACTTACATTGGCTTTATTACCAGCTAGCTTCTCTCTTTAAGGGCTGGTCGTAGCGTACAAACCGTGTCACGGCGATTCTTATAATCACTATAGTCCCCCCCCCCCCTCCCCCCGCGCGCGCACACGTACGCAGGCACCCCAACTATCATGCACCAAGATTTAAAAATATGCAGATACCACGTTGCTGGACAGAACGAAGGTAATGTTCATTGTCGTCGCTTGGAGATACTCAGATTATTTTTTTGCATTCCGCCTAATTAGATAATTAGTCTTCATTAATTAGCAAACTTCTCCAATATTTTAATTAGATGAAAAGTGTCAATGAGAAAATTGTAGAGCAACATGAAAAACTCCCGATACAGCTTTATGTTGCTCAATACGTGCCACGTAAAAGTGTTTTTCCGAGTGTGAAAGAAGCCCGCGAATAATTGATACAGCTTTATGTTGCTCAATACGTGCCACGTAAAAGTGTTTTTCCGAGTGTGAAAGAAGCCCGCGAATAATTGTATTCGCGGGCTTCTTTCACACTCGGAAAAACACTTTTACGTGGCACGTATTGAGCAACATAAAGCTGTATCGGGAGTTTTTCATGTTGCTCTACAATTTTCTCATTGACACTTTTCATCTAATTATCCTGGTGCATGACAGGTGGGACACCCTGCATATATATAAAGGATTCTGGCACAAATTTATGCCCAGCGAAGATGCGCTCTCGCTTATGGCGATTTCAGAAAGAATTGCAGAAAAAAAAATTGGAGGACGCTTAAGCTTCGCCTTTAAGAGTAGAACGCGATAGCGTTATCGGGACCCGTTCGCATCGCATCGTTCGCATACGGCAAGTAGGCTTCATTCACTGCAACACTGAACGTGGGAAAGCCAGCTTACAAAGACCAAGCTTACACCGATCCCCTTAAAGTCGGCTTCACTTTTAAACTGAAATGCATTGCTGAAAGACGTTTTTCCAGGGGCAATATAAGTGGTCTTATATTAAAATGTGAAGGCCCTAGCAGCTTTTATTTTATTATTTTATTAATTGTTTGCTATTGCCCCTACGCACGCAGGTCCGGTAGAAATACTGGAAAAGGGGTTTGTGTGTGAGTTTTCTCGTAGCAGAATTACGTTTCTCGTACATTCAAATTACAATCCGACGGCGAATCCGACGCCGAATGGTAAAGTCTTTACCATTTTTCTGACGGATTTCACTGTGAGAAATTAAATTTTTATTCACCATAACCTTGCACCACGTGGAGGACCTGCGCGGTCGATGTGGTTGGATGATTTTCTCCGCCACCCGCGATCACACGCCGGTTGCCGATGCCGGATTTTCTGCCACACGGGGCCCTAAACGCTATCGCAATACAAAGAAATCGCGATACCTGCGCACGTACTTTTCCCGCGAACAGTTACAACCGCTTTGCCGGGACGACTTCACTTTCGCTTGATGTTTTGTTTCTACACAATCGCGGAGCGCCCAGAGTACAATATCGTCAGAGCGCCCTCCCCCTGCACGCCCCCTCAATCACATTCTGCGGTCACTATGCAGCCTTTATATTCTCCGGCGAACTATATACAAAAAACCGCTCGGACCGCGACAGCTTTCCTGGACAAGGTGCACCCACTACACACACCTTCATGGCCACAGCAGAGCGCGCGAGCAGGTATATACGCGAGCTTTACTGCCGCGCGGCCACAGTTGCGGCGTGCCATATGACCCACATTCCGAGCGTAAGCAATAGCCGCAGCAGGGCCGAGCGAATGTCGAGCACTTTTCTTTCTGCATAACGCGCGGTCAAAAAAGATGCGCGCGCGGAGCCACGATTGCGCTCTCCGCGGGGTATAGGATGCATGCGCGCAATCGTGACGGACCGTCAGCCGAAGGGGCACTGGCCGTGAAGGAAGGCCCAGATGTATAGAGAGATGACCACGCATGCCTGTATCGTCGGGCCACATCGCGCGCGACAAAAGTAGCAAAAAAGGCTGAAGAAATATGCGCTTCGTCTGGACCTTTCTCCGTGCCTGAATGCGTCCGATGCAATTGGCATAGATTTTCTAAATTTTTTTAAAAAAAAGTTTGAGATACCCTTTTTTGTCGAGGAATTAAATGGAACCAACCAACCGACGTATGCGATTGAACTTGCAAAGTTACAACACGCAGTGTGTCGTAACGAATAACGGTCCTGCGCGTGCCCTTATAGAGTAACGTGCAATGAGCGCAGTTATCCCGTTTTTCTGCTTCTTTTATTTTTTAATTAGGGGTGCAAGACAAATACATATGGTCAAAAGATAACGCGAGACTTTGGCGCACTTGTTTACATCGCATAACGTGTTGATCATCGTTTCAGCTTACCTGTCCGATAAGACAACTACGTTAACGTACCGTATACAATATTATACGACATATGCTAGCTGGCGCATTAAAATGACTCATCCCTAGAAGGAATAGAATAGGAAGCGAAGATCGGTCTACAGGTTCACATTTAATGGAAACGCCGTATACGCAAGCCAGGAGTCGGCGAAGCAGCCTCACAGATATATAAAAATTTTGCCGTTTCGTTTTGCTCGTCTTTTCAACATTCATTTAGTACATTACGCAAACGATGCTTCGAACAGTTCAGTACACTCTATATAGTAGCAAAGGGAGTGCTTTATGCGAGAGTAAGTGATTGTGCCATATTTGATTCCATTTTGGAGAGCTTTTCGTGCATCCCCGGTGGAGTATACGTTCACTCTGATGGGGCACAGGTAGCGTAAACGTAATTCATCTGGGAGTACGGGAATTCAAGGAAATGGAGTCGAATATGGGACAAGCACTTACTATCGCATAAAACACCTTCTTTGAGTGTAGAATTACGTATACGGTATACAGAGAAACGTGCGGACTATATAGTGACTCGTATACTATACTTGGCATAGCTGAGCACCAAGTGATCGAAGCGGTAACAAGATGCGTACAGTCAAGCATGGCTAATTCGCAACATGCGTAGCACTATGCTGCAGTAACCCATAAATCGCTCCCGTAAATTTTGTTCTTATGTACGTTACGTTTAGTCATGGAAACATGGGTAAAATCACCAAAAAACAGCCAACGGATGTTACCATTACATTTAAGGCAACGGTACCATTTATTTTGTACTTCATATATGACAGTGTACACATCTATAAAGGTTACCGTGATATACATGACTGTACACCGTCAGGTGCGTGCACGCCCACTCACTGCACTGTAATGACGGTAACCTTTATGAAGGTGCATATTTTCGCATTTCGAGGTACTAGCCGGGATTTATATGATGTGTCGGTTATTATTTCTTTTTTCTGAATTCTGAATGGCGACATGTCGATCGGAGTAAAATTTACACATGCAAATGACATCACCTAGAAATAGCTCATGTGAAACTTTTCTCCGATCGACATATCCGAAGATAACGACGACTGAATGGAGGTGATTTTATAATATGCCGAAAAAAAAAAGGGGGGGAAAAGAAAAAAAGCTGAAAGAGAGAGAGACGGCAGCCGCAGGGTCGCCAACAGAGCGGACATGCGTAACGTGGGACGTTAAGAATGCAACCTAAAGGAAGAGTACAGGAACCGCGAAACATGTAGCGTCGACGAGCGCGTCGTCGAAGCACCGCTTCAGCGACGGACGTACCGGACAGCACGCAGACAACGGCGCGAATGGGGCTGCTCGGTTTCACCATGACTCGCCGAAGGCTTTGGGCCATGGCCAGCAGCGCACCGTCGGGGCGCATCAACTTCGAGCCGGCTGAAGCTTGGGCGGCCCGACGGCCTGCGTCGAGTTACGCGCTGCGATTAGCATTTGCCGGAAGGGCGAGTTCCTCGCGGCGGAAGTGAAAGCCGGAAGCCCGCAGAGGAGGGGGGGGGGCTTCTTCACGGCGCGCGCCTGCCGTTTTCACGCACGCTTGGCGGCCCACGGCCGTTTAGGCCAGCACACCGCCGTTGGGCGTCGAGCGCTCAACCGTTGCACCAGCCGTGGCTGGTCTAAAGTGGAGCGAGCCAAGCAAAAAACACATGCACATACAGTTTATGCCCTTCCTGCGCTAAAATCCAAACTTGTATTGACAAAGCGCCATCGACAGCAAAGAACAATGTTTTCGTTAAATCCGCTATTTGTTTTAAAAGTATGCACGTACATTGACGCAATTAAGATAAGCCGTAATTTGGCGCGCACCGGAGGTGCTGAAAAAAAAAAAAACGAAAAAAATAACACGTCATAACATTTCTAAAAAGTAATCCATCTTACTATACAAGAATGTCTACAAAAACACCGCAAAATGCTGCAGTAAAATAGAGCATCCCTTGGGTCTTATCCAGTTACCAAGAATAATCGTCACTAATCTTGTGTACACTTCCGTTTATTGCGCACGCTATACTTTGCTGTCAGGAAACGCAGTTGCCATTCGTGACCTGGAAGTATCACAGGGTGTCCCAACTATCATGCACCAAGATTTAAAAATATGCAAATGCCACGTAGCTGGACAGAACCATAGTAATGTTTGCGTCGCTTGGAGATATTCATTGTTTTTTTTTTCATGCCATCTAATTACATAATCAGTCCTAATTAATCAACTTCTGAAGTATTATAATTAGATGAAAAGTGTCAATGAGCAAATTGTAGAGCAACATGAAAAGCTCCCGATACAGCTTTCTGTTGTTCACTGCGTGCTACATAAAAGTGTTTATCCGAGCGTGAAAGAAGCCCGCGAATACACGCAGAATTGCCGCGCGACTGGCGGCTCGAGGCACTTTGTGTGTAGATAGTTGGGATACCCTGTCTATACCGGGAGTGCCGCGTTAAAGAAAGCCAATGCACGCAAGACACATTACAATTACCATTACCATTACAGATTACAATTACTGACACATTACAATTACTGGGGGGGGGGGGGGGGGTTACAACCTCCCAAACCACCACCACATCCCTGTTGGTGCGCCACTGGTCAACATTATCAGAGCGAAACAAAAACTAATAATAGCGCTGGGATACGACATTGAGCTGGACCTTAGAGCTAGAATCAACAGCTGCATACAAGGGCAGACTACCCACGTACTGGGTCGTTTACCGTTGCCTGTCACGGGGGCACACTATAGGCAACACACGCCAGGTTCAGCTTCTTTTTATTGTCTATCCTGACAAAAGTAGGCATTCGGTGAAAACAGAGGCATTTAAACTGCGCGTTTCCCACGGTTGCCAACACATCTATTCAAGAAAAGTTCTTAAGGGTGTAACAGCACACATGCACAGACGGGGACAGAATGAAGAAACAACCGGACACCATTCCCTTTGTCCCCGTTAGATGCTTTACCAACTAGCCCACCAAGCCATCCTTGCAAGAAAAGCTCGTTGGCCAACGTCATACTTGAAACTGGACTATGGCAGGCACCTACACTGGCATGCATTCAGGCATATAGACTAACCGAACGAGACCCCCGAACACAGCGATGCCGCCAGGCGTGTTCGGGCCCTGTACGCGTCACACACAGTGGCCAAATTTGCCATGCACATTGTGACATTAGGATTATGCATTGTGATTTCAATAAGCGATTCATAAAACAATAAGTTGGCAGGTGGACGACAACTTTCCACTTAACGATCTCTCTTCACCTTGTGGATCTCCGAAATACTCATTAGGAATTAGTTACACATCGCTAGTTGGCGGCTCGTGTACCTGTGTGTTGCTTTCACTGCAGTGCGCAAGTGCTTCGCGCTTTGGTGGCAAGCTTGTGCTATGAATTTGCGAAATTTTGTGAAGCTTGTGGAATTTTAGGTGCTCTTTCATTACCAACTACACAATTAACCTTTAATTACCAAAATTTGTACACCGAACAAACAGGAGTACCATCCTTGGAGTACAGCATTTGTTGTTATACTCTAGACAGCTCCTGTTATTTGTATACTGATGATCGTAGCCGCGATGTGGCACCGTTTCTGGGGTATTTTCACAGAAAAAAAAAAAAAAGAAGTAATTCTGCACATGCTTTTCTCTCATTTGTGCCTACATGGCCTTGTTGATTTCGAAATGGCTAGGTGTACGTTGCCCACCAAATAGCACAAACCGGACGGAAAACTGGAAGGCATTCTTTTCATTCTCCCTGCATTTCACAAGCCCCAGTTCCGTTTATTCTGTTGCTACACGCGACATTCACGCACGAAATCACACTCTTCTTATTCGAAGATGACGAAGTTAAACTATAGTTTCACGACGACCCCTGTGTGTGAATCCGACATCGGCGGGTCACGACTCGGGAGCTTCGGGCACTGTCGACAAACGAAGCGGCGTGCCGCGAGGCGAAATTAAAAATAAATTCCTGACAGGAGAAGGTCATGCCCAGAGCACATAACAAGAACGGCGGCGCTCGGGTGACAGGACGGAAACATACCGCGCCTGTGGGCACAAGGGTGACGCCGACGTATATACATGTATAATCGCGGCCTGACACGCGCCGGCACGACCTGCGACCCGTTCCTATACAGACCCAACGGGATTTGAATGCGCGTTCGCACCCTATGGGCAAAGGCAGAATCGACACAATGCGAAAAGCCAACAGGACAGAGAAAAGAAAGTAGTAGGGGTGCGGATATTATATGCATACAAACATGCAAATATTCTTTTAATCATATATATATATATATATATATATATATATATATATATATTCACGAAACCAGGCGCTTGTTCTGACACATCCAGGTTAAGGGTGTGGCTTCTATACAGCGCATGTGCTGCACCGGGCGGTCCTGTGCGGATTTCTGATTTCGCACTTCGTACTAAGCGGAGTCCGGCGCTACTGCACTTCAAACAATACAGTCTAAAAATGCATACACTGGGGTGTGGTGTCGTCAAACCGTAAAAGAAAAAAAAACTTCGAATAAAGCAATATTTCGGATAAAACGATTTCATTATAACGTGCCTTACCGTATATGATTTGTTGCGGGCTGCTTCGTTCAAATACCAACTGGCGTTAAGTCTATTATACGGGCACGCGGGCCGCCGGACACGTATATCCAAAGAAAACGCTAAGCAAAACAAATACACGCGCGCAGTTAAAACACTCATGCGTTAAGACAGTAAACTTTTTTTTTCTTCTTTTCCCTTTCTTTATGACGGGTACAGCAGGTTGCTGATTCAACAATATTCGTGCGAGTACGTCAGTAACGCGTAGGAGCACTCTTATATTCAACGGCGACTTCGTCCTTCAAAGTATGCAAACGGGCTTGCTTTCGTTCTGCTGGTTCAAACGGAAGCAAGTATAGCTTCGGAGAGTCCGAATGAAGATATAGCAACCCATTATCACCGAGTGCGTCAACGTACAAGTATACCGCCCACAAGAAACAATAACACTTCCGCCCGCGTTCACCGGCAGCCACGCAGAACGTCCACGCAAGGCTATAGTCTCCCATGAGAGGAACGGCACTGCACTTTCGCCGTTAGGAGGAAAGGGCTGCCCCGGCCCGCCCACACTTTTCGTGAGTCACGGCCAGAGAGGCCACCTGCCGCGGCTTCCAGGGATAGCAGCAAATACCACCGGGCTCTCGTTGTGGGCGGCAAAGTCAAGGGAGCGTCCGCGCAGCCACGCACGCACGCGCAGCGGAGGCGGCGGCATGCGCGCTTTCGTGGGCGCCGCCGCCGCGCAGAGGACGCCCGCTGATTGCGGAGAGCCGCGCCCAAAGCGACAGTGCGCCCACGAGAGCGCCCAAAATGGCTGCGGCTGGCGCGCGCCACTGCGTCCAACGATGCTCAATAGCGTCTCCGTTCAGACCCCGTAAAGTGTAGCAAAGTCGCAGTTTTATGCGAAAGCTTCCTGAAACCACGAATTTCGTTAAATCGAGGTCTCGTACGTTCTCGGTACGGCACACAATAGACAGTACACAATACAATAGACTGTACACAATAGACAGAGCGCGGCTTACGCTCCGCTCAGATTTCACGCTCTGAGATACTGCAGGGAACTGCGTATATTTCGCATTTGATAAGCGCGTCTTGCCGAGACGTGAACGACGCGCTATCAACTCGGCTGCAAAACGACGAAGAGACCAAGTAGACGCGTGTCACGCTCCGCTCAGTCGGCTTGGTAGCGGAGCGAGGGATGCGATCTTCGTTCCGTTGCCGGTATGAGCGTTGTGCGCAAGCGCACTAGCGTTCCCGCTAATTGCGGTTGTGTGGCATTTGCTAGCATATGCCGGTCTGAGTGGAGCGGACAGCAAGCGCTCAGCTAAAACACTCTACTGCAAGTAACTGCGTATATTTCGCATTTGATAGGCGCGTCTTGCCGAGACGCGAGCGACGCGCTATCAACTCGGCTGCAAAACGACGAAGAGAAGTAGACACGCTGTCACGCTCCGCTCAGTCGGCTTGGTAGCGGAGCGAGGGATATGAGCGTTGTGCGCAAGCGCAACAGCGTTCCCGCTAAGCGGTTGTGTGGCATTTGCTAGCATATGCAGGTCTGAGCGGAGCGGACAGCAAGCGCTATGCTAAAACACTCTAATATTCCGCGTCGCTATAGCGGTCTTCGCTGAATAATAATAATAATAATAATAATAATAATAATAATAATAATAATAATAATAATAATAATAATAATAATAATAAATTGCGTGAAGAGCCACTTAATTCTACGCAACATATCAGCAAAAAAGGTAATACGCCGAATAGGTGTCGGAGATTAGACGTTCGGCTGTGCAAAGAAGTTGACTTCTCTGCGAAGCCTCTGCTGTACATTTCTGAAGTGCATATCCCACGCACTGCTTAAGCGTGGGATATATATATATATATATATATATATATATATATATATATATATATATAATAAGTAGAGAACAAGCATTTGCTGCACAAGATCTTCTCCTCAGTGACGCCGCGCTGCGCAGGAAAGCGAACTTAAGAGTTACGCGACTAATTTGCACGCGAACATGTGACGATCCAAGCTGCGAGAATTTGGAAAATGTTTAACCATAGCGTTACAGCTCACTACGACTTTTTACACTGTGAGTTGCCAGCAGTGTGTGCATAGCTAATCGGCGCTAGCTAATCGAATAAGAGCGCCGCGAACTACTGTGCAGGTAACCTAACCGCTGACTTGGTCTCTCTGCTACAATTTTTTTTGTACATCTCTCTGCAACCAGTTAAGTTTTTCTTTCTCTCTGCTTCGACATGCGTACGTCGATTAAAAGGCAACCCCAAACGGCGTATATATTGTACTTTCTGTAGGCAACATCGAATTGACCTAATATACAGGGTGTTTCAGCGAACACTTTCAAAATTTATTTAAGGTTGCCTGTGGCAGATAGCACAATTCTAGTTCATGAGCTGGTCTACTCAAAGAGGCGGACATTACTTGCACAAGAAATTGAAATGCATAACCGAATAATTAACAAAAATTCACTAATTAAGTTTTTAACTAACTACCTGATGGTCCATATTGCGATTTAGAAATTGTAGCCGTGGAGTTCGCAAGGCGGATTCACTTGGAAATAATTTTCAGGATGACACCAGTTTCGAGATATTAATTCCCGAACTTTGCGGAGAAATGCATTGGCGTTCCAGTTAACTTTGTGCTTCAATGCATAAAACGACGTTTTGTTAAAAAACTAACTGGAACGCCAATGCATTTCTCCGCAAAGTTCGGGAATACATCGAAACTGGCGTCATCACCAGAATTCGTTCCAAGTGGAATGATTCGCCTTGCGACCTCTACGGTTACAATTTGTAAATTGCAATATGGACCATCAGGTCATTAGTTAAAAACTTAATTAGTGAATTTTTGTTAATTATTCGGTTATGCATTTCAATTTCTTGTGCAAGTAATGTCCGCCTCTTTGAGTAGACCAGCTCATGAACTAGAATTGTGCTATCTGCCACAGGCAACCTTTAGGAATTTTTGAAAGTGTTCGCTGAAACACCCTGTATATACTCCCATAATCAGACCTAGGCAGTATTCTGTAACAATTGTTCTTATTTTTTATTCTTCCTGCCATTCTATCAGGATCCATAGTTGGTAGGTTAACATGTTTCGTTAACACGCGTAAATAACGCCTAGACTAGAAAAAGCGCGGTCTTGCGTTTCTTGTCGACGCCCGCGTCTTTTCGCGCTGTAGGCAACGAACTGTTTCTGCCATTCGTCAGCGCTGTAGCCGGTATCGGTCACTCGGCAGGACGGATGGTACAAGAGCGGAACAGAATCGCGAGGAAGATAATACTTACAAGATATGGCCGCTGGCGTTTAATAAATAGCGTATGGCCATTGGCAGTACTAAAAGCCAAGAAGTGATCAGAATCAACTATTTAACCATGTGCAAAAGAAAACCGAGACACTGCTGGCAGGTGGTCCTTTACAACTGAACAGACAAAAATGGCAAGCTGACAAGCCTGAATCTCAAGTAGAAAATGCCAACGTAAACTGCTCATATTATGTGGAAAACAGAGGGCTCATGATTATCGACATGCATATCAAGCAGTTAAAGCTTATTTCAATTTTACGGTAACCGTTTCTAATAGCCATAGAGAAAGTATATATTTGCAGTATCTGTATGTGCAGTATATACTTGGGTGCGCCAATTAAATTTCGCCAAGGATCAAAACAACAACGGAGTGCTTTACGCGAACGGCGATCACTATGTTGATGGGCGTTGTTCGTGTTATTCGTACGTATTCTTTTCATTTTGCAAATAATTTTTTTCGCTAACCTTGAATTACATTCCCTAGTCGACAAGGCGACAATGAAAAAGTTGTGGAGGATGTCGAGAAATGACCGATAACAGCGCTTAAAGCAATCTAGGTCTTATCCAGCAAAATTAAAAAAAAAAAAATATCACGAGACAACGCGTCAACGCGCAAGAGAAAGCAGCGGTCTAAAAAGTAAACCTCGTCATCTAATACGCAGCGGATCTTACGCAAGCTCAAAGCCACGGCTTCGCGTTTCATCAGGATAGCAGGTGCGCCCGGAGGCTATAATCACGCGTCGGGGATAGAGCGCAGCTGCTTGTTCCCAGTGCGGTAACTGACCCGTATTTGACGAGGTTAATTCTACGTTTGACAGCGCAGAAATATCTAGCGTGCGGACGCGTCCTCACGTGGTGTTATTATTATTATTATTATTTTTTTTTTTTTTTGGGAGGGGGGTCTTTTTCACCGAGGATACGCCGCGATGAATCAATACCTACTAGCCCAAATTTCAGTTCTTCACTCACAAACGCAGTCATTTCTGAACATCCTCCAAAACTGTTGCATTGTCTGCTTATTGATAGGGCAAGTTAATAAAGAAATAGATAATTAACCATAAATATTTTTGAAAAAACCATGACTAGCACGAACAGCGCCCATCAACATACACTGACCGTCGTTCGCATAAAGCCCACTGTTATTTCAAAGCGAATAACTTTCTTTGGCTTTTTTCTCACACATTTGTCGGTGGTCGGACTTTCACCGCCGATGCAAAGGCGTCAATGCAGAGAGGTGCGCAACCGAGTTGTAGGGCACATTAAAGACGAACGTGCTGTCGCGCGGGCGTACGTCGGAAGGTGGATAGGTGCTATGGTTGATGATAAAAACTCTATTTGTCGCGAGGTGCAGCGTTCTGGTGTTAGTACTACCTCACTCCAATGGGGTGACTGTACTGCAGTGGCGCACCGACGGAGGGGTTTTTTGGGTGTTGTGAAGCCCCCCCGCCTCCAGCCCCACCAGTCCAATGTGTACCTTCAGTGCTCTATTCGCATTGTCATTACAATTAAGGATGTGGCTTGAGGTCGTATTTTCCTGATTGACAAAAACACTCTACCACTGTCTTGTGTTTATTCATTCACTCTTAAATTACTTTGAGTAAAACACTGAAGAAATAAGCAAATAAGCATCGTCCTCATCCTTGGTGTCATTATATTATTATAATTATTAGGCATTTGCTGTTGGATTCCTCTGACTAAAGCAAGTATTTTGCATATCATGCAAAGTGCTTGCTTCATAATAATTGCTGCAACAAATATACGCCTTCACGTGCGTCATTCCTCTTATAAAGTGAACAGCTTTCTAGAAACTTTCAGCAATGCGCTTACATTGACAATCATCGTCGATGTTTTCAATTCAGCTTGTTTTATTTTAGTCGCACGTACTGCCCAAACTTTTTTTTTTTTCAGTTTTAGAAAGCTTGTTTTCTCGAAAGCCTAGCTCTTAGCTAGCTAAAAAAACCCCAAAAAAACCTAAGCAGTAAAGGAACATTGTAACGCAGGTAGCAAATTCCTTGCCTCAAAGTTTTATTCTTTACACACTACCAATATTGTTCTATTCGAGATATACTTATTCGAAGTGAAGACATCTGTTTTCTACAGGCCACCCTCTGGAAGTGAGTCCCTTTAAGCCCCTCCATATAAGTTCC
Source organism: Dermacentor silvarum (assembly GCF_013339745.2). Taxonomy (NCBI): domain Eukaryota; kingdom Metazoa; phylum Arthropoda; class Arachnida; order Ixodida; family Ixodidae; genus Dermacentor; species Dermacentor silvarum. The sequence continues at coordinate 76,405,409 of NC_051154.1, read as the reverse complement.
CGCCGACCAGGTGGCATGTGGATGGAGGGGCTTCAAGTCCCTTCAGAGCAACTACGTCCAACCAATCTTCAATGTTCCTTTCTGGTGCGTGACCAAATGATCTAAGGAGCTTCTACACATTTACTTTATAACGAAGCTCAAGAGTGCATGTGTTTGCGTGTCCTCGTTAAATTAATTAGAAGAGGAGTTTTCATTGTCTAATAACTATGGAATCAATGCCATAAGCACACCTACAGAGAACTGAAACCTCTCACTCCTGCACTACTTGCAGGCTCAGTACAATAAGTGCAGTTGTAGGCGTCTGTGGGTCCAGCACTGTTGTGCACTCATGCATTTTTGTTTTGTGTTGCATTTGCAGTTGCTTCATTGCTTGTCAACTTTTTGAAACTGCACCAAGTAAATCTGAGCTTCTTTTGCATGAACAGCAAGACATAGTTCTTTCATTTTTGCACAAAACCATTTCTAAACTACGCCCACGATGGCGTTATCGTGTGTTAGGAGCATCCTTATACCATTTTGCAGGAAGTGTGGAAGCTTTACCTCATTTATTTTTTAATAGTTGTAACGCTCACGATCGGTTGCAATTTCGTCCTTCTCAACAATGGATTACAGCTACCCCACGAGTGAGGTAGTACTGGGTAGTACTGACACCAAAGCACTGGTGTTGCTATAGTCGCACACAAAATACCCTAGAGATTCCTTCTTAACGAGAGAGAAAGAGAGCAACCTGAGACAGCGCATCAGATTATGCGTAAAAATATGCTCTGAACAAACCATACCGTGACGTTTCTCCCCTTTCGACACTGCCCCTACAATTTCGCACTTCAACATGCGGCAAGCTATACCACCAAACGACTGAGCACTGCAAGAAAGCCAGCTTGTCGATGTCTAACAGAGTGAGAGAGAAAGTTTTATATAGATGCATGTAAGATAGCAGGTGCGGTATTATTTGAGCAAACGGTAACTGCCACGGCATGCATCTGGTCCTTCGGGGCAGCTCATCAGGCTCCCCATGTAACATAGAGCTATCCTATGGTGGGTGATCAACTGCAGCGATGCACACGCGCATGTGCAGGTGGGCCGTGTGCAGCATTACACTGCACTAAAATCGTACCTTTATCGGTTTTGTTTTTCTTACTTTGCTAGTTGCCATAAATCCCTTCTATATTATTATATTCATGCCACATTATTTTTTTTTTCATGTAAATGATGCTCTGCGTAAAGTATACTAGCAAACATTTATAATTAAGAAGAAAAAAATGTTGCAACTGTGGCTTCGGCGCTTTCAGAGTTATGAAGTGGCAGTGACATGTTCTGCCACAATGGGACATTATTAATTATTTAAAGGCAACATTATAACTGTCAGAACACCACCAAAGCTATAATAATATACTCTTGCTTCTTTTCATGATGTTGAACAACATATTCCTTGAAAAAGGAGTTGCCATAGTCGGATCAAATCTGAAGAGCACAGTGGTGCTGAGGCACATCATCATCAAATGATCAATGACCAGTGCCTTATTTTAATGACCGTGAAGGCCTATTCAAATAATAAATTACATCTTTGGCTATACATTTCATTAAATGTTGGACAGCCAAACTGATTTGTACATAATATTTGTAGGAAAAGCCTTTGAGCCAAACAGAGTTGATGAAACTAAATCAGTTGGGTTTGAACCACTAGTGGTCATGAAGCACTGTAAAAAACTAGGCCAAATCAAAATGGTTCATTCCACAAAATAATATGCCAAATGTTTTGAACTATATGAGACATAACAAAAATTTGTTGCCCACCATAAATACAAAAACTAGAATATAGGTGTTTTCCCCATGCTGCTAAAAATAATTAGCATTTTGAGTACATGTAAAGAATTCTAGAAGAAATGAAGAAAAAGAGGAGCACAAGGAGAGAGAGTAAGAGACCGGTGCTTGTCACAGTTTAAGTTTTACTTGGAAGACTGTGGAAAATTTTGTGTTCATGAGGATGGCTAGCACGCCGAAGGTGTGGGCTCTGTTCAGGATAATTCATTTGAGCACTTTCAATTTGCACTTCCTGGCTTCGGGCCATTTTGCATCTAGAAGTAAAAGAAAAAAATAAGGAGTTACATTGCTTCACAAAAGCTTAATCCTTGTTCTACGTTCATGCTTTACAACATTACAATTCGTTAGAAGCAAGGAATTTAGCAGCAAGCACACATGAAATAAAATTTCCATATGTACACCAAACAATTAGTGTAGCTGACTTGTCTGTCCTACCAGGTGTGCCTGTATTTTGTGCTCGCACACCACTTCTTCCAATCTACAGGGTGCTTGCCAGCAGCCAGTGCTTTGAATGTGTGCATATGTCAGTACGTCACACTTAAGTGCTAAGCACCTACATAGTCTTTCATAAATAGCCACTCATGTTGCACTATTTCGCTGCACAAGTTTGTGTGTGCTGATCGGCTCGACACTAACAACTGCAGCTCATATTTCTGTTTGCGCACATACCACTTTTCTCTACGTCTGCATGATTGTGGCATGTCTGTTATTTGTTGCTGAGCCATGGTGGTGCCTGTTCTACATGCCAGTGTTATTTGCAAGAGAGCTTTCATTTGAAGTGTGCAGGGTTTAACAGGAGTTAGAGCAAGTTTAGGTGCTTTCTGACATCATTGCTTGTTACCAACTATAGTGTTTTAGTTTCATGCTAGCACCACTTTTGCAGCATTCATTCAGATTCAACTTTGAATTTGTTGCACTGAGTGCTCCTAGCGTTGAGCAAATTAGTCAATTCAACAATATGTAGCCAAAATTTTATTGTTAAGAGTTTCATGTCATAAAACAAAGTGTGCATTTTGTTGAAACCAGGCTGCCAATTCAAGTTATTTAATTATCCGAGTTAATGAGGGATAAATTAACAAGATTTTATAACAGTTCCAGATCAGATTGGTGTTTGTTGATGGCCCAGCAATGCTTGCTTCATGACCAACCAAGTTTTAAAGAAAACCACCATATACAAACAACATTTATAGTACAAAACTGATTGCATGCACAGCATCGAATGCAAAAGCAGCAAACTAATTAAAGCATGTGGCCTACACGTACAGTGCGCCATGTAGAATAGCAATAAGTTCTCTCCATTGCTTGTCAAAAGTCTTAGCTCATTATGGTACGTTATGTAAGAAGAATAGTAGCTTTCTCACCAGAACTGAAACCCACACAATGTACATTCCTCAGTTTTATTATTTGTTAGTATCCAATGCTCCGAAATAGCAAAATTCTAAAATTCAGGCCAAAGTGGATACTGAATGGCATAGTATTCAATCCAACATTAAAAAAATTCAAACATTCAAGTACACTTTGTCTTTATATTTACTTTATATTACTTGTGCATTCTTGACATAGATATTTTCACAAAAATATGTCTGATAGTTCAGAAACATCCTACAGAAAAAAAAAAACAGACAATTACGATACTCCCTAATGCGAAATTTGAGCGCAGCTCCATACGTGTTTTCATTTCATGATATATTGATGCATCGCATCGATCCCTGCACTAACTGGCAGAGCTGTGACGCGCGGCGCTATATATATAAACCGGCCACACAGTTGCCGCTTTCCAGCCACTGCAGCTTATGCAACCATATTTTTTAGCAGGAAACACTTGAGGAGAGCTCTATGCGCGAAGGCGAGCTTTCTGGTACTTTCTTGTCTTTTCCGCGCATGGCCGGCGCCACCACTACCACGGTTGATGATGATGATGTGGCTTTCCCCTTTGTATCGGGTGGGCGCAAGTTTTGCACCCTAGCTGTTACGTCACAGAAAAAAAAAAAGAAGAAAATAAAGGGGAAAGAATTACAAATGACAAGGGGCATGCTCTCAGTGCGGATCACTGGGCGCCCTGTGAGTCTGTGACACTGCCAACCGCAATCTTGTCTCTAGCTTCTCAGAGGCCGGGCTGCCGGTTGAGCCACCACCACTGTCGTAGTCTCTCTCTGGTTGTCGCCACCACTGTGGATGGCATGACGTCGTGGGCCTCGAAGCCCAATGCTTGTGGAAGAATGGTGCCCTCTAGGTGAGTTGGCGACACCCCAACACACTGGACAACGACATGCATCGCGCATTCTTGAGCCTCCCCACATACTTGGCAGATGGCACTTTGCACTGTTAAGGATGTGTCGAAACACTGCCTATATAGGAGGGTTTGGAGTGCTCCCGCATGGGCTACAATGAGTAGCGCACTCCCTGTGTCGTCGCAGAAGTTCTCTGTAGCTGGGGTGGACTTATGTGAGCGGTAGAGCTGAAAGGGTCGATTTCCCAAGCATGGCAGAGCGCCACTGCTCTGTTTCAACCTCAGTGTACACGTTGCCATGCCGCGTAGCTCAGCTTCTGAGCGCCTGATGCCTGTAGCGGCTGGGCAAGGAAGCTGAACTTGCGGCTCAGTGGGCGCACTTGGGATCTCCACACAGTCTGGGTGCCCCTGAAGCCCATGTATCAGAAAACAGGACGTGCCCACCTCTGGTCTTCTATTCGGCAAAATCAACCCTCAAAGGCCACCTTGCTGCTCATTTCTCGCGCCTCGAATGATGACCACCCCAAGTAACCCTGTATGGCATCAACGGCCACGCATCCGTGGCAGCCGAGAGCCACGGATGCGCAGACGTGAGCACCATCAGGTGATGCAAGGTGGCTTCCTCCCCTTTCCTCCTCGCACTCTCTTCGCTATCGCTGTCTTTCATCTCCCGCTGCACTCTGTGTTCGCTCTTTCATCCTTCACTGTGCACGTTCGCTAGGTTACGCCGAGGCACGTCAACGCTCAATGCAGAAATGTGCACCTAAGAGTTGGGCTCGAAAAAGAAAAGGATCTACTCGTCCCACTGTCCAGCTAGGCTACTCTAGCCAGTGGGACATACTGCCATTTATATGTTATTTCTCACTGCTGCCACTAAGTAAGAAGCAACAGCCAGGGCACAGTGATATGTTGCAAACATTGTACTTGAACTCTGAATGGCCTGGGTTTCCTTTGAATTTTTCTTAGCACTATGCATGCCACGAGCACCTGCACTAAAATAGTTCACACTGAGCGAGCACTTTCTAAAAAAAAAAAAAAAAAAAAAAAAAAAAAAAAAAAAAAAAGCACCATAGTAAAAAAAGTGGCTACTTCTACACTGCAGTCTCAGGGAGACTTCAATTATACTGTTTGATCAGATAAGCCAAAATTCTCAAGCAGACAGGCAATCTGCCACTAGCAAAACTGGAAATTGTTGGCCCCAAACATTTTGCACTGGAAAGACGACTCCTGCTTGAGAATTGAAATAACAACTATCCAATGATTTCTCAACACACGGTGATTACTTCATTTAGTACAAATATTTGAAAGAAGAATGCCGTAAACCCCTTGCTGTGTAAATCAATGCTTTCTCATATTATAAACCTAAGTAAGAAGTCCAGTTGCTAGTCAGTTAGTTAAATTGAGTTTAGTGGCACAAAAGTGACTAAGGCTATGCTGCACCAAACACAAGGTGTTATAAAATCAAATTTAAAAACAGCAAGAGCTGTGTTGCTCTATAGCTTGTGTAAAAAGCTGGTGTCGACGTACTGGCACTAGTAGATCACCTGCTAAAACTACAGCAGGGTGTAAAGGTATGTGTAATTTATATAAATTGCGCAAAAGTTTTCATCTGTGTGTTTCAATATGAGTACATGTCAGTAAAATGTGTATCACTGTTAGTGTTTCTTGGCACTTCTCACATGTAGGTGGGTCTTCTTTTCTAAGTAAAAAATTGTGTGAGGTGTGTGTGCCCAATCCTTAGTCGGCATAAGACTACTTCGATAAGCTGTTCCTGGTGATTACATGACTTTCACTCGCCAAGTATGGGAGTTTAGTAAGATGTAGCTTGTTTGCGCAAGAGACTCATTCGTATTGCCATTTTGACATCAAGGCCTTCCGAATCTCTCGGATACTAACTTTGTATGGAAATGTTGTGTTTGTTATACCTTTGTATGCCGACATGGATGCGCATTTATCTGCTGCTTCATTACCCAGTATTCCAACATGGCTTAGCACCCAGCAGAAGCCACCATGCTTAAATATCCCCTAGCAGGGTTTCACACTCGGATTCAAGATGTACAGCCTTTAGTCTACTTAACGAATCAGTGTATTGTGACTAGTGGCAATATTTGTTTTTGAACATATCAGAAAAAATGGTCAATTGAATTTGACTTTTCTTATAATTATTAATGTTCGCGTTGCACTTAAAAATTTGATATTTGCACGGCTGCAATGTCAATTAGCTGCCATTATACAGGGGCTTGTCAGGTTGTAGTTTCATGTCTTTTCTTCAGATCTTTCATACTTCAAGCACAATGTTAAGTTATTTTCTAGCAAATTGAAAAATTATCTTACATCCATCATGTGCACCAAAATCCTCTCAATGTACAAGATTTAAAAAATCGTGGTAAAACTTGGAATGAGACTTTGCTCCTATGTACTTCACTCACTAGGCTAACACTGCAACCAAGCAGAAAGTACCTGATGAATATGCCATGGAAGTTAAGGGAAAAATGTATCCAGAACGTGCAGAAAAAGAGTGACATCAAAAATTGGCAGCTATTCTGTTACAGGACTATGGGGCCCTGAAGAGGAGTTGAAAAGCAGACTGTTATCCAACAAAGGGTTAAAGTCAGGTACCTGTAAACCACCCATCACTTTCATAAATTCACCTTCCCCTCACAACAAAAACGATGCGTGGCAAAAGCAATTATCATTGTCGACTTCAAGTATTGCACAGAAGATGGCCAACTGCAGCCATGTGACAAATATGGAAATTTTAACTTTTGTAAACTCACAGATACAGATATAAGTTCTTTTAGAATATACCATACAATTCTACAACCTGCCCTGAGTAGCAAAGGTTTGTGAGTGTCAGGTTAATGAAAACGGCGACCTGGGCAAGTTGGTGTATATTTATTGTTAGGAAAAGTGTGAAGGCACAAAGATGACAGAACACAGGACTGAGTGCTTACTATCAACTGAAAAGGTTTTATTTAAAATTTCCATATACTGGGTGTTTCTGCAAAGACATTAAGTAACTTAAAAATCAGGTGTAGCAAATAGCACAATTATAATCCTTGAGCTGGACTGCCCAAATAGGCGGACATTATTTGGACGAGAAATTAAAATGAATAATTGACTAATTAACAAAAATTCCCTGATTACATTTTAACTAATTACTTTACAGCACATATTGCAATTTACAAATTGTAGCTCATAAGACTGAAAGGCATGTGCACAGTTCGCTAGGTAGATACTATTGGAACAAATTCTCAGGATGGCCCCGTCCCAGTTTCGAGATATTAATTCCCGAACTTTGCTAAGAAATACATTGGTGGTCCAGTTACTTTGGTGCTTCAATGCATAAAACAGCGTTTTGTAAAATAAGCAATTGAAACTGACAGTGCATTTTTACAGCAAGTTTGATGGTGCATATCTTGAAAATGTCATCCACAGAATTCTTTTCAAGTGCACATGCCTTGCAGTCTTACGAGCTACAATTCGTAAATTGCAATATGTGACTAAGGTAATTAGATAAGAACTTGTGGATTTTAGAAAAAAAATTCATTCTTCGAGATATGGTACTGAAAACTTGCACATATACGTAACGTTATGCGTTTATTTTGAATATTCAGTCTACTTTTGTGTATCTGCTGTGGTTCTAATTTTATGTGAGCTTTAAATAACTTTATGCAAAAATTTGCAAAATATTTGTTCCTTAGATTTTGCTAAACAGGCTATCAATGGCTTCTGTATGATTCAAGGAATGCCATAAGACCAACCTTATTGCTCTAGCTTAGCTAGAAAAAGAGTTGTGAGACTTGTGAGACTTCAAAGTTAAGCACCAGAAAAACTCTTTTCCAGTGTCAACTTCAAAACCTTGCAACTTGTGTTCTATGTAAGGCAGAGCAATAAGGTTGGTCTTATGGCATTCCTTGAATTATACAGAAGCCACTGATACCCTATTTAGTGAAATCTAACAGTTAAACAGATATTTTGTAAATCCTTGAAAAAAATAATTAAAGGATGCTTACATTAAATTAGAACCAATGAAGATAAACAAAAATTGACCTGATATTTCAAATATGCACTTAACATTATATATATGTACAAATTTCCAGCACCATACCTCAAAGAATTAAGATTTAGAAAATTGTTGGTCAGAGACCCCCATCTCCCCTTAATTAGTGAATTTTTTGTTAATAGTAGATTATGCTTTTCAATTTCTCATGCAAGTAATTTCCACCTCTTCGAGTAGACCAATTTCAGGACTAGAGTTGTGCTAACTGCCACAGGCAATGTTTAAAAATTAAAGTTTTTGCAGGAACACCTGGTATATAAAAACCACAATGCCTGTGCAATGTGGTTTTTATCCACAAACTAACATTCTAAACACAAACCAAGATTTTAAACCAAGATTGTCTTTAAACACGCGCATCAGCTAGCATGTGAAATCGTTGAGGCATTTTAGATAGAAGACAAGAAGGGCACATGTGTGAGCCAAGTTTTGTGACTGATTCACGAGCTGAGCGAATCGGTATGAATTTATGGCTTGGCATATCTCCGATTTGGATGACACATGTGTCAGCCAGGCGTCCATCATACTGAATGACTACAAATTGTATTTCCTTTATTGCGTTTTATGACTGTTTTATAATCTTTTGAGGGGAGGGCCTACCAGTGCAAATTTTCACATGTGATTAGCCTTCACTAGTGCATACAGAGTTCCTCCTTGCATGATTTCTTTTCTTTTTTTGCTTCTTCAATAATCAGTTGACAGTTGGCACTTCTGTCGTTAAGTTCCTTCTTGCATACGTTACAATAAATTGCAATAAATTCTGGCGTTTTACCTACAAAACCAGGACCTTATTATGAGGCATGCCATAGTGGAGGACTCTGGATTAATTTTGACCAGCCGGGCCTTTTTACCATGCACCCAAGCATGATACACGATTGTTTTTGCATTCTGCTTCCATCGGAATGTTGCCGCTGTGCCCAAGATCGAACTTGTGACCTCGACCTCTACAGCGTAAGGACAACAAAGCCACAAAGCAATATCTGTTATATGCATGAAAGAGAAAGGAGAGGGTGCACAGACTCCAAATTTCCCTGCGACTTCACAGGCAGACACTTGCATCTGACAAGTCACAAATTGGAAGCCATGCTCAGTACCCCCCCCCCCCCCTTCCTCCCTTTTGGTTACAGAGTGAATACGTATTTAAAACTTCAGATACAAACTGAATAGTACCACCCTAGTAAAGTATTCAGTTTGAGACTGATATTTGGTTACTTCAAATATACAATTGCTATAATTGAATATATGGTCTTATTACAATTACTAAAGCTTGTATGTTGCAAAAAGGAACACCCATTCATATGTGCAACCAGTTATTTTACCGTAATGTAAGGCCAAACCGGAATACTGCTGACCCTTCATTTCTTGCTTCATTTACAAGTTGCTCGGTTGAACAACCTTTCGAATATCGCTGTCTGTATTGAAGGAAACAATTAGAAATTTTAAAGCGTGTAGCTTTCTTTGGCTCTTTCAGCCATTTTCGTTGTTGGTCAGTTGTCAGTGGTCGCACTTGGCAAGGAAAACAATCTCTCTCTCTTGCTCGTTCTCTCGCTCTCATTTGCTCGTTCGTTCACTCGATCATTTGGGCTATTTGCTTACATTGACAATTATTGTCGTTTGTTTCTGCACATTTTTAGCACATTACTTCTCCATGTTTCTTTTTTTCTTTTCTTTCTTTTAAGAAAAAAAGATTATGTAGTATTCTATAAGATATTCAAAACTATAGTTCTTGGATATTCCTATTCAATTCGATTACAACATTTTACAATCTGAATGCCCTTAGAGATAAGTCACTCCCCATTGCTTACAAGATGTCTATTTGTCATGCATGTCATGGCATATCAATGTGGCCACATTAAAAGACAATATAATTGATGGTTTGTTGTGTGCTGAAGCAACTGAGCCCACATACTGGGAATACAGAGTCATAAGCTATCTTAGTCTATCTAATAAAGTAAAACAAGCAACACACAAAATTTTTGTCTCAGTACCATATTAAAAAATGTGAAAAACGGCTAAAAGACTTGAAACAAGGAACAATTAGGGGATGCTTCAGTTTCCACACGAGTGTCGTCTTCTTGGGTGAGAGCAGTTGACGAAGGATGTAAAAAAGCTGGTGCAGGCAGCATGTGTAGGCAGGTGGTATTTCACCATCACAGCAGTTCAACATATGTGCAGTCCCATTTGAATATGCAGGAAGTCTAGATGAAGGCGGGCCATCCCGCATTTCATTGAGTAATGGTTACCACCAGAGGCTTAAAGTCCTCAGACGATGTACGCCCATGGTGAGCAGCATCTCTTGCAGACAATGTTCAGCTGTCAGCAGCTGAAGAAATCGGCAAGCATTAGGAGTTGCGCTTACGTCACAAGCTGTGGTCCACTACTTGGGTTCACTTCAATCAAAGTGAAGTCCACAACAACTAGCTTGAAAGTCATAGAAGCACTATCCATTCTGAATGTTTCCGTTACCAAGTGTTTGTCATTCAGTCTGCTGAGACCCCTTTAATCTCTCTGTCGAAAAAAAAGAGAGATATACACATAGCTGAATTTAAATAACAAAACGAGGGAATTGGCAAATGCAAATAATATAAATTGCAGTGACAAAAAGCCTATCATTAGCCCTATAATAGGGCCACTGAGGGTGTTGTAATGCTAAAAAAAAAAAAAAAGTTTAACATGCATTTTAATGTGCAATAAGTTGCGGACTTAATGACATGTCTGAAAGTTACGTTCTTTCGTGTATTTAGCTTTATCCTAAATGTGAAATATCCACATATATGAGACATCTACATAACAGTTAATTTTGGGCAAGAAAATAATGATTCAGGACCAAGTGTACTAACCTACATAAAGTCAAACAAGACAAGCTTAACGAAAGTGAATATTTGCATTTTTCCTGCTCAGCTATGCTGTGGTATAGGCTTGGTTCAGGCACAGATGCCAGGTATTGGGACTATAGCATGTCTAGCAAATGGTGACACAGTGCTGTCACACCACACTAAAATCTTCAGTGATACTCTGACATTATCATATCATTTCTATAACTTCAGGTCATCGTTTTATGCCAGCGGTACAATGATGAAAAATAGATGGGTGGAAAAAGCCACTATCGGAAGAGCTGTGTTCATCTGAAAATAAGAGGCACCCAAAGTGATTGTGAAGATTATACCACTCACCAGAATTGCTTGAACTGCTCCTTTTCCTGACTGGTCGAAGCATCTGTGGTTGCCGTATGTCTGCCATCAGCCTGTCGTGTACCGATGTTTCCCGCCGAGGTGCAGGCTTCAGTTTTCGCCTTGAAACCTGAAAGTAGAGGAGATTTGTTGATATTTAGAACATCTGGCCCAATGAACAAGCCTGGTTTCTACAACAATGACGACAATAACCATGCCTATCACCTAACCTAGTATTTCAGAAAATGCAGCTCCTATTTATTTTTGCTTATGCTACTCTAGAAAAACAGAGACACAATGAACATAAAGATCCATGGCTATTCTGACCAAATTCTCAGATAACACATTTTAACCCTGCCATGATGTGCAGACACTTTATAATCAAATCTAAGTTACTGCTAGTTATGTTGGTTTCATGCCTCTTCTCAGCATATATTCATCAAAAGATACTGCTAAAAGTGACTATTTTAAGTTTTACAGCAAGCTGTTAAGGGGAGTTCCACAGCCGTTTTCGTGTGACGGTGAAGGCTGGCGTGCAGTAGCATGCTCGGTATCAAATGTTAAAGAACAGCCAGAGTCCTGAATTTTTGCTTTGAAACACACTAATTATCAATGATTATAAAATAAAAGTTGCCTTGCATGTACCTCATTCAAATAGACAGTGACTTATTTGCATGTTCTTTTTTTTTTTGCCAGCAATTCGTAATTGTTTCCCACAACACATTTACCAGCTCCACAGTGGATGCCAGCCAGGAGTTTGTACGGCTGCGGTGGTGAATGATGAGGGTATTGTGCTGCAATGCTGTCAGCGTTGGAGCCGTCACTAAGAACAGCCAGCAAACAGACACCTAGTACTTCCGAACCTACTTAAAGAGCTTCAGTATCTTTGATGTATCAATTGCTCAGATTGGCATACATCTACTGAAGAATGTTTTTGTTTTTTTAAAGAAGCCAAGACTGTGCAAGACTATGAGTGTGCATGACACAGCAGATGCACCACAATAATCAGAACCCAAAATGGACAGACAAATACAACTTGATGAGTAATGAATTATGTTCACTTGGTGCTACTACATCAGCAAAGGGAAAAACTAAAGCTAAATAGAAAGTTTATATTTTCTCAAGCATAAAAGCGAAAACAATACTGCTTAGAACAATATATAGGGTACAGCAATGAAAAAAATGCAGCACCATCAACTTCATGGATTCATAACCCCGGATGGATTATTCGAATTCAATGTGATGCCATTTGGGTTGTCCAATGCTCCAGCAACCTTTGAAAGGTTGCTGGAGCATTGCCGACAGAAATCCACACAGATGCTAGTGGCGTTGCAACGTCTGGGTGCCGTCTTGGTCCAATGCTATGACGACCGTCAGCACGTGATTGCTTATGCAAGCCGCTCATTAAGCAAACCTGAACGCAATTACACGGTGACAGAGCAAGAATGCCTTACTGTAATCTTTGTGGTTCAGAAATTTCGCTCTTCCTTGTACGGACGCCCATTCCTAGCCGTCACAGATAACGATTCCCTGTGTTGGCTCATGATCCTTCGCGACCCTTGTGGTCGCCTTGCGCGCTGGGCTTTGAGGTTGCAGGGATATAACTTCGCTGTTTCCTAAAATGGTGGCCGAAATTATGCTGACCCAGATTGTCTTTCCCGTATGCTGCTTACCACGACGGACTGCAACGCAGACGATTTTGATCATCTTGTTGCCTCCGTGACACCCGCTTTTCCTGATATCGATGCATTCAGAGCAGAACAACGGACAGACACCAAATTGGAGCCACTCTTCACTTCAGCCCGCTCTACTGCAACAAGCAGCTACTGTGTACGTGACGGGCTCCTGTACAAAAGGAACTACTCAAGCACGGGTGCACGCTTCCTTCTAGTGGTGCCGGAGCGTCTCCGGCCAGCAATCCTTCAGGCTATGCACGATGACCCTACCTCCGGTAACTTAGGCACTGTGCGCACCCTTTATTGCATTCAAGAACGCTTTTACTGGCCCCGGGTGCGACCTTCAATTGAGTTGTATGTTGCCAGCTGCATACACTGCCAACATCGGAAACGTCCAACCACTGCCTGGTCTCCTTCAACCTGTGACACATCCTAGCTTGCCCTTTCAGCAAGTTGGAATCGATCTGTTAGGCCATTTTCCTCAGTCATCCAAGGGGAACCGCTGGATAATTGTCTGCGCCGACTATTTCACGCGCTACTGCGAGACGGCGGCTATACAGTAGAACACTGCTGATAAGTTTTTCACGGGACCATTATAAAAAAAAAAAAAAAAAAAAAAAAACGTAAGGGCCGGGAAATGCAAGAGCTGAGAAACAGGAAAAATTGAGAAATGACAGTAGTGTTGAACTGCACACAATATTATTTTAATTCTTACATGAAAAAAAGTTGTAGTTTCGCCTGAAAGCCGAAGCCCGAAGCATCGATTGCTATAGCAAATTAGTAGACAGCTACACAAAGTAAGGATAGTAGTTTTGTTGTCCGTATAAACTTGTAAACATTCGCTTATTACCTATATTAACAAGCATGGTATCAGCGCCCACAGGCAAACAAGGACACATCACGCTCGATGAGTGCAGACACGCGCTGTCAAACGCTGGCGTGAGCATCCGCCGCTGCGGCTGCGAGCGAAGTGACCTTTGTGCTGTTGTCTATCGCTTCAACGCAAACTGAGCGCCAAGAACACACAGCACGCACAAAGCTACGAGCCGCCGACACACCTACACTGCCTATACTCTGCCCCAACGGAGATCGCTTTCAAGATAAGGCCCACGCGACCGCGCGCGTGCATTTCGCAGTTGATACGAGAGTAGAACGCTAACAACGCCGCCCACTATCTGTCCCACCCCATCGCCGGTGCTTCGAGGGCAACGGAAGGCGCACTTTCCCTCTGCTTTTCTTGCGCGCGTGAGATTTAGCCGCGGTTGTCGGCTCCCCTCGCACACTTTCACTCGCACATACAGCACACTTTCACTCGCACATACAGCATACGGCGCCCTGCGACAGCGTTATCACCTTTGGATCTATGCGCCAAAACCAATTTTAGGGCCACAATGCGTCATAGACACAATTTTTAGATAGCAAATACGGATCTCAAAGGCCATGCTTTTGCTGGCGGAAACCGAAAATACATCATTGGTGTCGCACCCGGCACTTTCGGCGGCCAATCCCATCGTCAAGCCACCAAGCTACCCTAACCAAGCCAAGCGACATGAAGAGTCAAAATGGCCGTTCGGGCCGGCGCGGGGTGGCAGTTCGGAACGCATGATGTGGGAATGGTCCCACAGTTGCGACGCAACAGCGGGGTTACCAATGCATTGGGTTTTATGGAAGCTATGCCGGGACCGGACTTAACAACCGGGAAAACGCAGCACCCGGGAACGTAACAGCGGGGTTCTACTGTACCATCAGCCACTGCCACTGAAGTGTTGCTCTTCTTACTTAACGTTATTGTTTTGTGACATGGACCGCCTTGTGTTATTATAAGCGACTGGGGACGTCAATTCACAGCGGATATCGTGGAAGAGCTTCTACGTTTATTTAACTCACACCTCAGGCACTCGACGCCGTATCATCCGCAAACGAATGGCCTCACTGAGCGCACTACTTGAACGATCACGAATAAGCTTTCCATGTATGTTGCGTCCGATCATAAGAATTGGGATGAAGTTCTACTGTTTATTACTTACGCATACAACACTGCCAAACATGAGACTACCGGCTAACCGGCTAGAGCCCCTTCTTCCTTATATATGCTCGCCCGCCCCAGTATACACTCGACACTGTCCTCCCTTTTTAGCACCACGACAATCCAAGATGGTGAAAAAACTGGTAGGAGAATTACATTATGTAGGCCGCATCTAATTTAGTCCAAATGGCAAATTTGCCAGTTTGATTGCCTCGATCAAAATCAACATATAGCATTCCAGGACTATGTGCCCATTCCCTTTCAACTCCATTCCCGAATCTTGGAATCCCATTTCATTCTCATTCAATCTGTCCGACTGGTGCCATCATTCCATTCCCATTCCATTCCCATTCCATTCCTGGTGTTTAAACATGTGGAATGATTCCAGAATTAATTCAATTTGCAACTCTGGCGGGGACCACTCATTACTATATCTTACAGTAGTGGAGCTGTGTACTTCCTTCAAATTATTTTGATGCTGAGTTATCAAGATCACTGGTACTCTGAACATTTAAACATTTGCATTCTACATTTCAGCATTAAGCACCTAGCCAGTAACTCATTTACAGAAATATCAGGTTGTCAAACTGGCACCATATACTATGTTTCTGAAGCTAGTATTCATAAACAAAAGATACCACAGAAGAACAATATTAAAACTCTATTCACAAAAGCTGTTCAAAGCTGCTGTCCAATGTTGTTTCTTGTTAAGTATTTCTGGATAATGCAATACGTCAGCCTAATTTATTTCGCAGTTTCAAAATTTTGCAGCCATGAAATGAAGCAACTCCCATAATACACGTCTCAACCAGGTACTGTGACTAGCCTTGGGGAGTGCAGGCTAGTGCATATTGTGGGGGTGCAGTGTTTTTTGTTAGTCACTGTCATTTCATATGCCCTCACTTGCATGCAAATGGTAGAATGCTAGGCAAGCTGACAAGTAAACCTCTCCAAGCGTTGTTTAAAAGAGTACACTAATTTTTCCCCACTTTACTAGGTAGCTGTTCACTCCATAATTATGGTACAAAGTCTCATTTCTGTGAGTGTGATACAAAACATTATTCACATAAAACGTATTTCGGTGCGACCAGTTCAAGAAATGTGTCAAGTGCAGCACAACTTCAGGCATGAAGCAGGCCACAGGTTTTATCACAGAAATCACAGGTGGTAGTCCCATGGTATCACAAACCGCTGACATGTGTGTCATTCAGCCTGGTGCAGTGGTTAAAAGCCACAGCATTACTGTACTGCCGAAACCGATGGGTGCATCACTAAATTTGCCCTTCCACCCTCTGCACTGCTTTGAATTTGACACAGGATATGCCTGGTTCTCTGCTATCCCTTCTCTCCAAACACACAGTGTCCCTTTCAACTTCTCTCCCCTGTTATCCCATCGAATGCTGAATGAGCTCATCTTTCAATAGCACAGTCATGATGTGACCTGCGCCCACAACACCAGACTGAGTGGTGCACACTTCGGTTGGTGTGTAGTACCACATGACCAACATATCTCATTGCGGTGATGTCACCTGTGTCCTGCTTAATGCATTTTGGATTGCTTGCATTGCAATATGATGTAATTATTTTCTTGTGCTCTCAAGGAACAGTGGCTTCATACCATCATTATTGTACTGACAGGTATCGATCAATAAACAAAATGTAAACAAGACAAAATTTGTGTCAGTACTCTCTCAAAAAATCCCTTTCTCTCTCTCTGTCTGCCAATAGTCTCTCATTGGAACTGCAAATGCAGCTGCTTTTGTAGTGAGCTGTGAACATCTTTCATTTCCCTTTTCTATAATTTCAGCAGGTTGCATAACCAAGAGGAACATTATCATCGAATGTTTCATTTTCCTCTTTTTCTACTACCTAGTTGTCAGTACATGTGACAACTAGGTAGTTGTCATGTGACATGTGACAACTTTTTCCTGTAAATGGACAGGAAACGCCTCTCCAGTGAACTCCCTCTTGTAGCAACATAAGGAAGAGATTAGGAAAGCAGAACCATATTTTTTATCACGTTCATATTTGCAAAGTATGGCGACACCTGTTCTTGTAGCACTCCTGACTTCTGTTCGTTTCAATATCAGAGCTAGTGAATGAAGTGCATTGGTGCAATGCTCACTCAAGGTTTTGTACATGTTTATTCGTAGGTAAGAAAAAAAGTTTAACGTGTTCATAAGCACCTCGGCAAACTTGTAATGTGGCAGAAAATAGCACTGAGTATGTGTTTGCCATGTTTGTGCTTGAAAATTTCAAAGAAAGCCTGCACTGTGTAAAAATGCAGCATGTGTAAAAATACAGAATATACCCAGATATACAATCGACCAATGCTTGCGAGCTATGCTCAGACCTAGCTGACTTGAAACACATGCTCTGGCGGTGCCCCGCGTTACACGACGGCGACGATGTCACGTCGACCAAATGGGAGGCTGTCCTAAGCATCCCCGATCTTGAAGCACAGCTATGGGCTGTCCATCGGGCCCGCGACGCAGCAGAGAGGCTCGGCCTTTCTGTGCCGACGTGGGAGCGGCCCGCTACGTGCTGACGCGCGTTCCGACGGACAATAATAAAGTTTTACCATACCATACCATGTGTAAAAATGCAGCATTTGCAACGTACCATCATGCTGAGACACTTTTCCATCCATTTTATGAAGAGCCAAAGGTGAACATCATGGCATAAATTTGTGGGATGAGTAGGTGCCAATTTTTTCTATCCAAGGTTACTTAGTTTTCATATTTCCTTTTTTATGACAGAAGCAGCATCAAGAACCACAAAATATTAATGTGTAAACATATTAGCCCCTGAGAAGTTTGAGTGGCACCCTCTTGTATGTAAGAGTTGTCCACTAGCCATCAGTGTGTGTACAGCGCGGATATCCTTTTAACACATTGTTCAGTGGTTGTGGCACACTCATAATAGCTTGTCTGAATTGAATTGAACGATGAATTGCTGCTGTCTTTGCACTAAATTCAGTGTTTTCCTGTGGACAGCACACCTCCGCATTGTCGGTAGCATGGTCTGTTGGCTACAGACATTACAATTTTGTTGTTGGCAAGTGCTTCAAGCACATCATGAAAGGCATTTGATGTCATTCTCAAAAAATTTAGTGGCCACTAGGTGCATTAAAGGGGACTCAAAACACTTTTTGAACATTAAAAAACACAAAAACATTGCCGATCTGTAGACAAGGCTCCTGTGAACATGTGAGCCAAACATTATTGGACTGCATGCAGCAGGGAATTTACAATCAAAAACAGAAAAAAATCACTTGCTCTCTTCTTCGCAATATCGTTATCAGCTATGCTGCAAGCAGCCAAGCGGGCCCAGCAGGCACCGACAGATTTCGTTATCGAGAGAACATTCTAATACTGTAATTGCTCATTTTCAAAGAGCCCAAAAAAGGTATTTCATCTTTGCCCTTCTGGTCTACACATGCCAGATGCGCTTTGCTGCGCCTGCTCAGCGTGGCCTCCAAGATCGCACCAGCATGCTGTGTAGTGTAGATACAGCGGCCCCCATGGGGTGCCGTAACGAGCCCTCTCCTCGGAGATATGCTCAGGCAACCGCATACTCTGATTGGTCTCTGTAAGTGACGCAGCTCCAGGCGCCGTAGTGCCCATCTTGCGACGAGAGTGTGCCGCGCGTGCCTGAATCGTAAGTAGCGTTGGAAAGGGAAAAAAAACTCCTTTTGGGTGGGACCTTGCCCTCTCACCATCCTCCCTGTGTAGCTTTCAGCGCCTTAGTGGAGATGAAAGAAGAGAGAAAGCCATGCCTGGGTGCGATAACCACCTCTAACTACGCTTATAGGTCAAGGATTCGAAATATGTTTACAGCAGGAGATTCATGAAGCGACATCCTTTAATAGTGGAGATAAAAGAAGAGAGAAAGCCATGCCTGGGTGCGATAACCACCTCTAACTACGCTTATATGTCAAGGATTCGAAATATGTTTGCAGCAGGAGATTCATGAAGCTACATCCTTTAATAGTGAGGACATTCTATGATTAGTTAGAAACCTGTTTCAGGGCCCCCTGTAGCAGCCCTGCAGCAAAAGTTGGAATCATGCAGCAATGTGGCATTAGCAGCAAAATGGTACGTGACAGTAGGCACATAAGTGAGGAAATCAAGAGGAGTGTACGTAAATCGTTGAGTGGTGCAACCTGTCTTAAAAATAGATTTTCCGGCATATTTTAATTCAGAAGAATACTTTTATTTTTACACTGACAAAGTGACATTTTGTGGCTGGATTGATGTTTTCCAAAAGTGCATAAACAGAAATAGTTACTTGATGCGAAGCCAATTGTAACATTGAATTTTCACATTGAGATATGATCATAAGATTGCTTTGCAGCAAGATAGTGTGAAGCATGCTTTTCAACTGCAAAACAGTATGAGAGTAACTGCTTCACAGTGAAATTACTAGATTTTTCTTGCCAACAATAGCTTTAGCAATGTAGTAGCATGAAATGAGTCAAATTATCAGTGAAATTGTGTTCAACTACACAGCAGCTTAGTCAGCATGCCACTTTACAACTGATCCGCAAGATCACGCTTCACCTAGAAAGCTGCGTAGACCCTCGTTTATTCTCTAGTTTGCTCACTCAGCATGATGTTTTGCGACTTGAGTCGTGAGGTTTTGTCCATGACTATGACAGCTGTGGTTTTATGGAATGCAAATATAAATTTTAATGTTTGTTGGCTTCATAAGTACTAACATTTATAAAGCTAACACCAGAAAAATATACAGACAATAATTGGAGGTTGCCATGCTATGCAAGCACACATTGAGAGCAGCGGCAAATGAATGAAAATGCAGCTGTTCCAGCTGGAGTACAGCAGATGACAAGTGCGAATGTCCCAGCTGATGTCCCCAGGTTGTTGTTTGCAGTCAGTGCCACCATCAATCCGCCTTTTTCACGGCGCGACGGCACATGCACCCTGCCCTAGCAGATTAGTCGCAAAACGTTTTGGAAGGGACACGCGCGCGGTCGCGCGGCCCTGTCTCGAGGAAAGATCCCCCGGAAAGAAAAAAAAAAAAAAAAAGCCGCTCGGACGCGCGCTACTGCAAACACTCGTGCCGTGTACAGCGTTGAAACTCCACTGGTACCGCGACGTCGACGCGGTGCCGAAAACGTTTGCAGCGTAACTGCAACTCCAATTTAAAACAGAAAGCGACCAGTGTGTCGTCCGGACCACTCCGGATGCACCCTGAGCCACGTAGTTGCCGCCTTTCATTGATGGCTGGCAAATTTCACGGAAAACCCCTGCGCTACACTTGGGCGACTCTTAAAATCATCAAGTTGCTGGCGAAGTCTTCTTGCAGAGTTGGCCCTCACTTGCTGGTGGAGGCAGCACGCGCCTGAGTTCACGTACTCGTTTAAGGCGCGGTAATAATGGGTCGATACGAGACCGACAAGACGCTCACGCCAACGGATGGCCTGGGTCGCCGAGACTATCTTATCATACCAGGCCGACAACGACGCAGCCGACGAGCGCAAGTTGTACTGTGACGGGCTTTCTTGTCAACGGCACCGACGGCGCCGACCATCGTTCGACCGAACCCCGCGCGACTGGCCGTCGAACCGACAACGCGATATATCCACAGCGCCTTCGATTGCATATATGATCGTATAACATACACATATGTATATATGATTAGTCAAAGATGCCTTATATATACGGAGTTGAAATGCACAAGCTTCATCCCTCCCATGCCGAGAACATGAAGTGTGAGCCAATGTTGATCATGTTCAGCGATGGTTAGGCCA
This sequence comes from Dermacentor silvarum, assembly GCF_013339745.2. Taxonomy (NCBI): domain Eukaryota; kingdom Metazoa; phylum Arthropoda; class Arachnida; order Ixodida; family Ixodidae; genus Dermacentor; species Dermacentor silvarum. The sequence goes on along the minus strand of NC_051154.1, from coordinate 76,384,653 downwards.
GGCGCCGTCGAGTTCTTGCACCTGCTACCGGTGCACCTGAACTGAAATGTAAGCAGTTAGGCCGAAGGAAACTGAATTTATTGTTCGTCTCTGGCCTTACTGATTTGAAATCAACGTCTCTTCCCTTCACACGGCGCGTACACAGTAAGCGGCAAGCGGCGACACAGCGCTAGCTGTGCGAACACCTGTACGTCACCGTACCCGTATAGGCTGCCGGTCGCTTTCGCTACGTAGATGGGTGGGTTTGTACGTGTTGTTATGCTGACACAGATATGCATGTTTTGCTACATTTTAACATTTCATACCAGCGATGTACCTTCGCTCCAATATTTGACGCTAACAACGATCTGTGGCTGTAGATGTCAATGAAACAAGCTTCACCGCTTTGATAAATCCGACGTGGAAGGCTTCGCTCGAAGACCTTCTTGAATATGCTCTAAATTTCCAAAGAATGTGTAAAAAGAATACAAAAAGCGAGCTCCAAGTGCAGAGATCAGCGACAATAAACTCCAAGGCAGCCGCGTCGGCAGACGGAACTCGGTGTGCCTCTATCGGCCGCACTGCATGCACAACAGTGCACTCAGGCCTGCTCACCCAGCAGTCGGTGAGTGCTGCATTGCGTCCAGGAATGACATGCTGCCCCGGAGAAGCCATTAATAATTATTCGCGATCCACGAAAAGCACAACCGACGTGCACTCAACATGGGCGCAGGTGCAAAAATCAACCGCCGAAATCCCCGGCACCCTACCAAAACGTTTCCAGCAACGTGCGGCAGAGGGCAGCACAGGAACATGCAAAAGGCGGATTGTGCACAAGGTCAATATGTTATTTGGACCCACGTTATGGCCTCAGAATGGCTAAGGGATACTAAAATATTGTTCTTTGTCTGATCTTTCTTTTTTTTCCTACTTGATGTTGTTAGTTGTCAACGCAGTAATCACAGTATGAAGTACTAAAAGCTCCAGCACACATAAAAAAGAAGGAAGCACTTTGTGACAAATGATAATCTGTACGCGTAACACCTACAAGCCACAAAATGCCTATATGTTATAATCACGTCACCATTTATACAACCTATTCATGACATATGCAATGTATCACAAAAAAAGACAGCAGCAACACCAGCCATACGTATGGCTTTGAGCTCAGAAGAAAGGATGGAACTTACAGGAAACAGTGGAGGCCTAGAACGGATAAATTCCAATATTAAAGCGTGGGCATCTTTCTTCACTCGAGGTGGGAGATCACCATTAACCTGCACGAAACAGGGGCAAACAGTGTCTTACAGGACTAGTCATAACACCAAGCAGACAAATATATACTAGATATCAACACATATTGCAATGAGTTGACCTTCGTTTACATGTCTGGAGAAAGGCGACAGAAAGGTGACAGAAACACAAAAACTAGTACAGAACAAAACACTGCTATGCACTTTTCAAGAAAGCCTTAAAATAACATCATGCATACACATGAACAAATGAAGAAAACTACGCACAATCATGCTTGAGTGCCATTTGGTACATCTATGCTGTGGGGAGTGCTGAATTCCAGCATGCATTAAGGGAAATGTGACAGGTGTGTGCATGCAGTACAACGCACACCATTAAACATAAAAGTCATTGTCAGTTCTACTGCTCAACACTTTACGAGTTATGGATACAGTAATCTTGAGAATGCAGTACAGTGATCCCTGAAGGATGCAATGAAGTACGTAATTAAAAATTATACAGCACATTACTACAAATAATGTTATTAACACTTTCTGTGATCTGTGATCCCTATTGAAATTTGTGATCCCTATTGTATTCAGTGCATAAATGTTTGAGTGTATCTGTGCTTCAGAGCAGGTTGGCATAGCAAACCAATGCCATAAGTGAAACAGTGCGAATAAATTCCTGACCCTTGTCAAGCACAGTTGACATCAAAAGTCTAAAGACCATGGCACCCACAAAAAATTTCTTCTAGAACAGCCATGCGACATGAAATTGTCTCAATGCATTACATTGGTCAAACAGGCACATGTAGACTGTACCACTTCATTCCAGCTTGTGTGCCTAGGCTGTGAACAAATTTTTTTTTCACAGCATTTGTGGTCTCCAGACTATTCTTTCCAACTGTGCATGAAGTATTTGAAATGGGTAGAGTGGTGCTGGTGTACCTAACAAAGCCAAGCAACTTATGGTGTTGAACAGTGAACGCGAATGAAAAACTGATTACAAAATTAGGGCAATAAAATAGTGGACTTTCCTCACATCACATGAGAAACAAAGAAATTTTTGTTTAATCCCTGAATATAAAAAAAAAAATACCTGTCTGTCTGACCCTTCTTACTCCACAGCTGAAATAAATGTACAAAGTTCCTCACATATGTGACGAAAATGTACTAGCAATTACTGACAATGACTGCTGTGTCATCCAGCAGCTATGCTGTGCAAGCGTAGTGCTTACTGTTGCCTCTGGAACACATACACAAACACCACCCCACTTGGAGTCTGCAAATGTGTATGCTACAAACCCTACACAAACTGCAAAGTCTGGATGTTGCGTGGTAACTCAACAGTTTGCATGCCTGTTCACCAACTGCACATTGTCACAGTGGTACGAGTTCCATCCCCAATGATGGCTATAAGCAAGGCTGTTTTCCTTTGCCATATATAGTGAGGTGCCCTCATGTGATAGCCAGATGAAGCTTTATGGTGACACAGAAGCTCGACTGACGTCTCGGAGTGCACCTACTGAAGTACCAATAACTGTCTATCACCAGTAAAATTCTGCTATAATAAAAATTTGGCAGTGTCAGTTCTATGCCTTTTTCATGTATTTTTTATGCCTATTGCTACCCATTGCCTTTTGCTGTGCTAAGCCATGGCTGATCGAAAAACACATTGTGTGTCTATTCTCCAATCAACTGTGCCATGCTCTGATCAAGTGACATGGAAGTGTCTAGCCATTCCAGACATAAGAACTGGCTTTGGCATGTCCCCTCTAACACAGCGAAATAGTAGAACTGCTGGGCGTTCCCTGAATGTGCTCAAAATAGAAAAGGGTTGTGGAACACACAACATATCCATTTTATTGTCATAACGTGCAACTATTCTGGCCTTCAGCAATCTGCAGTAATGTATTACTGTGAGCACGAGCTTGGGAGATACAATATTCACATATGAACAACAGCAAATTGGCAGTGAAATTTTAACAATCTATTGTCTGTCAAATTTTAAACCACAAAGAGCACTTATGTGAAAATCCTACACTCAACATGATTAAAGGGGCCCTGTGCGCCAAATTAAGCATGCTGTTTTTATTCCACGTTTGCTTACTATAGGACCTGACGATGCTTCAGCAGGAGTGAGGGCTCCAAGATATGTGTACCATATTTTCCAGTGTATAAGTTGCAATTTTGTACAAGTCGCACGCCCCGCTTCTCATGACTTTCACAGAAAAAAATGGTATACAAGTCACACCGGTGTATAAGAAGAGCCTATTTTAACTCAATCAGCATGATGAAAAAGAGTGCAAATATGCACTCTTTTGCGATGTACAGCATTTCACGCTTGCTGCAAATTCTAGCAGAAAAATAACTTCAATCAAGATTTATTGCACTCCACTCGAACCCTTCGAAGGCCTCATGCTCCAATGTAATCAAAACGTATAGCTACCTCGGCCGGCAGCATCCCTGGGTCACTGTCGTCAGCCTCTGAATAAACTTTTAAATATGTAGGCAAGTCACTTGCACTGCTTCGGTGGCGTGGCATTTAGTTTTCATTTCTTTTTTGCTCTTTTTCAACAACAGTGACGCAAACAAATGTTATCAGGAGTTGTGGTTGAAGAAACCCACAGAAGATGTCGCTACCAGTGTTCTGTTAAGGTAACACTGTCCTTCAGAAAGCGCGGCTACAGGTTGTCGTGGGAAGGCCACAATGGAAAGACAGCTTCTACTACCGCTTAATGAAAGCCATATTTTTATTTGAAGCAGCATAACTCTGGGTGCTAGCCGATTCCAACTTGCACCTGCAAGTTTCCTAACTTCATCACCCCACCTAGTTTTCTGCCATCCTCGACTGCACTTCCCTCCTCTTGGTATCCATTCTGTAACTCTAACGGTCCACCGGTTATCCATCCTACGCATTTACATGGCCTGCCCAACTCCATTTTTTTTCTCTTAATGTCACTTAGAATATCAGCTAGCACAAGACAGGGGTAATTAGAGATTGCAGGGAGAGGCCTTCGTCCTGCAGTGGACATAAATATAGGCTGATGATGAAGTCTGGGTGAGTGAAATGCAAAAGGTCTGCCTTTCATTCGTCTGCTCTTATTTTGAATTTGTCCTTTCTTTGCCCGCATCAATTTTGGCAATTATTTTTGCGTCCACCTCAGAATATTACAAGGAATGCATTGTGATGCAGAAATTGGATGGTAAAATATGGTTGCAGGGTCACTTTCTTAAACAGATACAGAGTTATGTTTGTTGGAAAATGAGAGGCTTATTGATGACCTAACTAGAAGATCAATTGGATACAGAGAGCTAAGTGAAGTACTGTGACATTGTGTTAAGACTGCAAAGATGTCTATAAGAGGGTTTATATTGTGTGAATGAACATGACGACTAAAAACTGGACACCTCATTCACTTCAATTGCCTCATGCTTATTTCACCTTTGCAAATAATATAATTAAATCCTCACTCCTGTAGACAAAATGTCACATAAAATTTTGGTGCAAAATGTAACTCTACTACCAAACTATATTAAGGCATATTAAATCTGGATTCTAGTGGCATAAATAAATAAATAAATAAATAAATAATATATATATATATATATATATATATATATATATAGAGAGAGAGAGAGAGAGAGAGAGAGAGAGAAACAAATAAAATCACACTGGTAATTCTCTACACAACTTGCCAGAAGCAATAGACATAGTCCCTGTCAACTTCTCAGGCATATAAAAAAAAAAATCATTTTTCTAGATAAACACAACCCTTGCTGATAATCTGTACACCCACAGCTTTTACATATGCATGAGATGTCCTTACCATGACTTTGTTTAGCTTGTACCTCTGTGAACGGATGTCATCCAGCAACATCTCGTAAGGCGTTAGCTCGTACTCCACAGGATGCAGGTGTGTTTCAACATCAACCTTCTTTAATTTGACTCCCTGTCGAAGTTCTCGAATAACCTGCATCCACAGCATGGCCTGCAAAGCAACAATAGCAAGCAGAGAAAGAAAAAATATACTATGACCTTAAGGCCAGATCTTTCTTTCCCCTGTCAAGAAAACGGTAAAAACAGGCACAATGCAAGCTCACATGTAAACCAGAAAGATTAATTATGAACAGGAACCAAACTGGTATGTATTATTAAACAGTAGGGTCACTTTAAAAAAATCTGAAATGTCCACAATCAAGCTCCTACACAATGCATTGAAAAAAATGACCATCTTGCCACGTGGAAAGTTTCTTCAAAATTTTGGCAGTGAATAATATAACTCTCTAATTTCATAACAAATACAATTGCTTTAGAAATCATTTGGCTAAAGACCACTATCATCTGCTGCACATCACACACTGAAACATCAGCAGGCTTCAGCAATTCCTGCAGCTCTGAAATTATTTATTGGGACCCCCAACTGTCACCAAGCCAACAACTTTGTGCAATGAAAGCTCTCAGAAATGTATGTAGCATCTATATCTCGGTGACAGAGATGATGATAATTCTGTCACAATAATGATGGCATTGCATTAACAACGGTGGCGGTATTACGATACAACAACCACTGCTGCAGCATAATGGAATCGACAGAGCAAGCCCTGTTTCAAGCTTGTCAATGCTCATCGCAGCGTGAAGTAACCAACAGATGGACGGGTGGACAGAGCAAACCATGTTTTGCGCACTCAACTGCTGTTGCAGTAAAATGAATGTAACTCCAATGTATCACACTACCAGCAAACCAGACTTTACAAAATTTCGAACGTGGGTTCACCACAAGGCAGCATGGTGCTCTGCAGAGAAGCTTGATTGCAGAATTTCTATAATTTATCAAACTAAAATATTTCGAATTTCAATGCTACTGTGCTGCCAGCAACTCCAGTGCAACAGCAGCGCACTGCTGACTATCTCCGCTGTTCCCCTGATTGACTACTGAATTCCTTCCCCGGACATGGACTCGACTTTTGGATCAGACATAGGCTAAAACAGACCCAACTTTTTAAAATTAACTCTCTGGTTTCACATTTAAGAGCTAAAATCTGGATCCCGATGCAGTGGACAGCTCCATGTTAATTTTGACCACCGGGTATTCTTTAGGGTGCAGCCAAAGATAAGTGCAGAAGCATTTTTGCATTTAGCCTCCATACGAATGCAGCTGCCATAGCCATGAATCAAACCAGCAATCCTGTGCTTAGCAGCACAACATCCATATCAGTGAAGCCCTGTGACATGTGGCCCCAAATATTGGCATGCAACCATACTTTGACACGCTAAAGATTGTGGCGTCTACACCACGGCGCATGATTGCACTAAAATAGGAAAACATGTAGCCACTGCCTAAGCCTATTCCTGCAGCGGCTGGTGTTGTGCAGTGCATTTATGGAGCAACACTGTGAGAGGCAATTGGAGCTCGACTATAAAGGAGACTAAAGAGGTACTAAGTGATGTAGTTTTGTAAATTATGCATCTGGGACACCGAAAACGAATATGTTACTATGCACAGAAATTTGGCAGGCTATGCAGGGCCTGGATAAACGAAAGACAGGTGGTGATGGCACCTTGAAGTTCCTGCGCTAGCTGCCTATGATGTCATTAATTTGGACAGCATCTGTTCAGGACTAATCAACATTTTGTACATAAGAAACGATTGCATTGAGCTCTAAAAGGACCAATGAATCAACCTAGCGAGTTCCGAGACCTTTCTTAGCACAGAAATAGTCAACAAAGGAGAAAATACTTAGAAATATGCAGTGTAACAGTGATGTACCAGTGCTGTACCAGTGTTGCTGTTTGTACACGAAATTCAAAAAGGGAAACATTTGCTTTCACTTTTTTCTCAGGTAGCAATGAACCCTTTTCCACCAAATAACTGAAAATGAAAGTCTTGAAAACATACCTTATGATTCTAAACGGATTTCTAATTGCGCTTTAGTGTCCCTCTTAAATATTATTTCAATGGCAATAGCCATTTTACAGATCACTCATAGGTGCTTGCAGAAAAGGGTTTGTCATATCTAGAATGGCCACAGCATAAATGAGTTGCAGCTGCTGCTGGCAGAGGTCTAAAATTACCCAGTGTACAAGCAAGTGACCTTAATTAAACAAATTGAGGTGCTGTGCATTACTTGAAGCAACCAAGGAAGGAGGGTGCGATGTGTGTTAGAGATGGTGTTCTAGTTGGTGTTGACGTTGCACCAGTAAGGGAGGAACTGTAGTTGTTGCTGGTGGACAAAAGCTAGTGTGGCTAATTGCAACACAGCAAGCACGCAGTATGCCAGAATGCTCTGCTAAATGTGCCAACATTGGCATCGTGCTGCCGATTAAGGAGAAATGTGGTATTCGCTTACTTCACCTTTCTGAAACAATTTAGGCAGCCAAACGCAGACAACTGAAGGCAGACAAATGCAATGCATGCCTCGATTTCCCAGCTTCACAGACCACCGCGTTCTTTGAACAAATGTATGTCAAACATGCAAACTTGCCTTAAATGCACACATTAACACTTCTGAAAATTCAAAACAAAAATGAATTTTTGAAAATATTTTTAAGTCTTTCATACATCTTCAGCACTAAGCAATGCATCTATTGGCTGCCGCAATTACATCTCTTCATGCCCTAGTGTGAGAGTCTTGCAGGTTATTATCACCTAAGACAATAAAATACTTGGAGCACAATCTCAGATGTTATTCATATTTGTTCCCACTACGACACTCACAGCTTTTATATATTTACTAGGACTGTCTCACCATAAAATATGTGTTTAATTATGTGTAGTGCTTTGCCCATCTTTAAAAAATTTTTCTTTGCATAAGTACTTGTTTCAGTTCTAATCATTTTCTTACTTTACAAGAAAATGCAGTGGGAACCACTCTGCCAAAAGTATATGCTGTATTTTTATTTTAGATTTCATCAAAATTATGCCATTTTACTTTCATTGCAAACACGAGACAAGTGAATGTGTCAGCCCATCAAATTTATGTGTATGCTTCAACTGTAAAACAAGGAAATCTGGAAGCGATATGTGAAAGCACTTTTCCTGATATTTTTCTTCAAATTCATTCTATTTACATTTAGTGCTATGTTAAATCCAAGCAGTAGTTTGCACAAAGCAGATGACTCAGGATTACACTAAAAAATGTTGATCTCCGCAATCCTATCCTATCAGATAACTACTATTATATTTCATTATATCAACAATTAATGTGAGGTCACATCTTATAGTGATCTGAATAAAACTGATTGCTTAGTACGTACCGTCTCAAGTAACCCACTCAGCTATTACTATCTCCAACTTGCTCCTTTTAACACTGTGGTGAAGTTTCATGTACAAGTATTGATCATGGGACCATTCAACTATACTCCTGCAACATCAAAAGACCCTTGGCTTCTTGTGAGCCCAAAGCAATTTAAGACCATCCATACTGTTTTCTGTCACTACATCACAGAAACTAATGAGGATTCATTACCCAGTCCTGAAACTGTAAGCCATCAAGATCTGAGGTATCTGGATCACTGCGATGACACTTGATAAAATCCTGAAAAAAGAAGAGCAAATATAGTTTCACTGTTAAGTACAGAGGGTACACATAAACCGAATCGTGCAATTAGGCATGAGAAATAAATTTTGAGCCTACTTAAAAAAAAAAGACTGCGACTGTGAATTATCGGACGAATTAGGTTGCAATACCACAGTGTGTGCAGAGGTCACAGCTATGTCAGAAACACACAGCCGCGACCTCTGCTTTTCTTTCTTGTTTTTCTACGGTATAACTGGCGTTTCAGGTGAAAAGCCAGTGATCTGAGACATTGTGTGTCATTGATTCCCTCTCGCCTACAGCAAGCTGAAATGGCACATAGTGCAGAAAGGGGGAGTGGAGACTGCTGGGGACAAGAGTGTACTGTGCCAAATTGGAGAAGGCCACACGGCAGCAGGAGTGCATGGAGAAATGGCGAGTGAGTAAGAAGTGAGGGCAAATAGTGTTGGCAAGCAGCAGCAGCAGCAGCGAATGGCACGGCGGTGCCGCCTATCGTTGGCCTCAATTTGGGGCAAAGCACCAGGTTATGTAATAAAGCCATAAGTTACTCCAGGGAATTCAATAAAACTGGGTTTGGACTGCTGCAGCAGTGCTCATTTTGTTGTTGAAATGAACCAAGGAAGAAAATGACAGCCAGAGAGAGATTGCCACTCGTAGCACAAGGAGTAGCTCAATTTGCGAATGACTGTTGAGCCAGCGCTTATGTTGAGCTGTAAGCGGCGACGTGGGCGATATCTGCGGCCAGGGGCGTCGCCAGAGGGGGTTCACACCACGCACATGCCCTCCCACCCTTGAAAATTCTGTGTACCAGAGATACCCGGCATAATGTGACATGCAACAAGACCAGCCTGATTTGCCACCTCTTCCCTGGTCAAGTGTGTGCCCCCCCCCCCCCCCCCAAAAAAAAAAAGAAATTCCAGGCTACACCACTTACTATGAGACACTGGTGCATTTCACCAAACACTGTGGAAGTGCCAAGAGATCAAGTGCCTCATGGTACACAATGTAACAAGACTGCACCAAGGCTCTCGTAGCTACCACTTTCACTGCAGATTCACTAACGATCCCTCAATGTATTTTTTTCTTTTAGTCAAGTCCCTTATATATTGCCAAAAACCAGGGAACACTCACTTTGGTTCCACTAGATATTTTTTGTAGGAATGTTGATAGCTCAACAGCTTCTGCAACTAGAGCACGGCAAACAGCCTTGTAGTGTAAGTCAGCCTGGGTTGGGGTTTGAAGGTGGGACGCGCACATCTGAAACGAAACACAAGAAATGAGTATGATAAAGAAAAAAGAATATTTTCTATGTCATTTAAGGCCAAAGGCTTCCTGTATGAACATACCTCTTCTCTACACTAAATACCTGCAATATGACCAAACTTTTAATAATGAATCCCAATTCTGATTCTAAACGAAAAACAATGTTACATATGGGTGGGCATTATGAGATTACAACCCTCTATATATCCCTGTTTTGACTGTCATCGATGACAACGTTGTGAAATTTGAAATCTAAACATGTGGTGGTAGAAACTGAAGAGCTGTACGACTATGTAGAGCTTTCAAGTGACCTCAGTAACTATAGTTTATATACTCACTTTCTGAGAACACTGAAATGTTTAACTGCTTAAGTGATTTCCTTACCAGGCCATAGAAAATTTATCCATTTCATCTAAAGTTTTTCGACATGCTTCCGAACATTGACTTTGGAATTCTGCAACAAGCAATGCCACAGACTGTATGAACTGAATAGGTCACCTTTATTTTTGGTCAGATTTGTCAAATTTGGCACATTCGGGAGTCTTGAAAAATAAGACTTTGACAGGCGGTATTGCCAAATTTGGCCTCCAAGTGACCACCAAGGTGGCTGCCTTTTTCACCTACAGGACGAAATGCTCCTGTTCCTACCGCTACGTTGCCTTTATATGATGTCTCAAACACTGGCACCTGCTCTGAAGTGCATAACATTTGGTGCCCCCCCTCCCTTATATTGCAATAATATCAAATGCAATTTGGTTTTACCCTGCTGTAGGTCACTTTTGTGTTCCAGTAGCATTGTGAGAAATGTTTCCCGTCATACAGTTTTTTTTTCACTCAAACAATATTGCGTGCAGTTTTAATTTCAGCCCAATTTAAGTGGAAGTATCGCACAGGTTCTGGGTAGTTGATGGCACATGAATACAACCAACACTGTGAACTCCGGACTTGGACAACGAAAAAGACGAGGAAAGTGCATGTCAATTAAATCGGTGCAGTATACTACCAGCTTGAATCTGATTACCCTTAACCCTGACCAATCTCAGCAGACTACTCTTAAGCAGCTGAGACAATAGCAGTTTTGTTTTCAATTGGTAAAAAATTTTCACTTGAGAAACAACAACGGTTACAGCTCCTATGCCATTGCATAATTCAATTTTTGCTTAAGTGTTGTTGACACCATAACATGGAAGTATGGTGTTCATAAGCAAATGAGTGCAAATTAATTGAATCAGCCATTACAACAATAACAATCTGTATTGGTTATTAGTAGAGTCACAAACTGGAACATGCTAGTGTCTGCTAGTCCGAAATAGGAATTTTGCCAGAAAACAGAAATTTCCCTACTTCGATTCCAGTTAAACATTTGTGCCCAGGAATTTACACATACTAAATAGGAACAAATGCCACCAAAGACATACACATACGATGTACAAAGCTACAAACACAGCACAGTTTGCGGGAACCCTTCACCAATGAGAGCCATTCCTTTCTTTTCACAAGAATGGTTGCCGAAAGGGGCAATTTCTTAACTCCAGCACAGCTCAACAACACGGAACACGCAGCAGTCATTCCACCGGACTGCACAAGATACGACACGCAGAGACAACAACGTTTGGGTTTTCTCGTACGCCCTCCGCCCATCAAAAAGACGAGCACGGCGCGTTCATGATGATCAGGCCCGGCGGCGGACACAGAGCTATCTTTGTAGGTAGATGGTAAGAGTTCGCAACGGGGCTCACGCGAAACTGACCAAAACGTGCGCGCAGAGGCCTCGCGGTCACGACTCGATAAGAAGGTCCCTGTGTTTCTTAGTCCCGCTGTAAACGAAGCCTCGACCGGAAGCGGGCGCGCGAGAGCGGTCCCCGAAGACGCGCGCGCGAAGCGGTCAAGGGCGAAGTCGTGAGATCATGTGCATCGGTCTGCCCGCGTGCGCACGTCACACGTGGAACCGAACAAAGGAGCTCCCAGGAAACTGTCTCCGTGAAGAGTGCTTCTGCGTGACCGTTAACCGCGTGGGAAAAAAAACTTTCCGGCGAAGAAAGGCGCGCGGCGCAAGTGAGGAGCCAACGAACGCACCTCCAGCACCTTGGCGAGCGTCAGGCCCGCCCGATGCGGTGACTTGCCGGCCCCGCCATCGCCGCCACCCGGGTCGTCCTCGCCGGAGTCCTTCTCGATGCCTTCGTCGTGGCAGTCCTCCTCGCCCGAGTCGTCGTCCGAGCTCAGCTCGGCGTCGGAGCTCGCCTCGGGGTCGGCGGACGTCATGCGGTCCAGGAGCATCTCGAAGGGCCGGCTCAGCACGTGCTCTTCGTCCGGTCGGAGCCCGTACTCGAGCGCGTGGAACAGTACCAGGCCTAGGCTGCACACGAGCTGCACGCACAAACACACGTACTCGTCAGTTAATAAGGCACAAGCGCATGCGATGCGCACAACGTACAAAAGAGTGCAACATGCGCGACACGCTCAGTTCTTCAGGACGAGAAAAAGTATACAGAGTGCGAGTTCTGCGTAATATCTTAAACCTTTCTGCTGCCTCTACATGCGACCTGGTAGTTGAATAGTGCATCCTTAACATGGCTGTGAGAACACCGCTGTGCACTTATCAATTTCAAACTGCGTACATCGGATAACACGAAACTCCGGTTCTTTCGACTCAACTTTGGTCGACACACATAAAAACGAGTGTAGGTGCCGCGCCGTTGACATGCCTCTAAATGGACATGTGAAAGCAACAGGTGGGACAAGAACAAGCCTAGACAGCAACACGCCCTCACTCTTGGGAACCGTGGCCTACACCGGCGTGGCTGTATACACACCCAAACGCCAATAGACTAAACAGCGCTGCCGAATGTGCCGATACTACTGTCCTTTCCGCACAACGTCGGCTGTCGCGAGATTTTCTTTTTCCAGCTTGCAAACGGCGCGGAGGAATGTTCGGCGGAACGGAATAAGACCCACAGCACGATTCTCTCGCACATCCCGTGGTCGAGGTGCAGCAAAGAGGCTGCATACCGAGCGGGGTTGCACCTGCGGCCCCTATATAAACACGACAAGTAATTTCCTCGACGTTTTCGCAGCGCCCGCTTTGAAGTGTGTCTGAATGGAAAACATTAAAGAGTAAACATAAAATACCGTGCACATAAAGCGACCAAGCACGCCGAGCATTGCGAAAGCCGATGGACGGACACAGAGGGGAGTGCTTTGCTTCCTTTCACTCCGCGGTGGGAGAAATCCTGTTTTGACAGGGGGGCATGCTTGGGGGGCTCCGAGGCCAGGCGGCCACTTGACCTCTGGCGTGCGTGTTCCGATCGGATGCCACCGTTCTCGAGCCTGTGCGCGCCCCCTCCTCCGCACAAGGCGGCCTTATTTGGTCAGGGCGATGCCCCGCTGCACACAGCCGGAGATCGAATGCCGCTTGCAAGTGAGGACCAGGCGCACATGCTAGCCGGAAAGGCGTGGAATGCGGGAAAACTTCTGGCCGCGACGATCGCTTCTACGAGCGCAAGACTTTCACGTGACAGACCGTTCGAACGCTTTCTCGGTTCAACTGCAGGGACCTCGGTGGTGAAAACAGGTGGCGCCAAGCACCGCCTGGCCGCGCCACCATTTATGTACGTATCTAAAGCGAACTTAGTATGACGCGAAATTATATGGTGCAGCGGTCCTGCTGCAGTTCCAGGGCGAAGAGATTGATAAACGTGGCCCGCAGACCTCTTCGTCTGCGGCCGGCACGGCCGCAGACGAAGAGGTGTTGACCTTCTTGCCCACTAATTAATGTTTGTCCTCAAAAAAACTTTTTCTCTCTCGCTGCCTGACATGTAAAGTGCGGCACGATGCCTACGTTATGTGCCATATATGCGGCCCAATGTCTGACGAGAGTTCCCGACCTCTGTTCTAGTAGTTATCAATCCCTTAGAGCCGACAGTAAGAAACGACCAACAGCTCTGGAAAATAGTGTAGCGTAGATTGTTGTCGCTACTTGTTCCGCACCGGAGAGATGAGGCGATCACATCGGAGATCCATAGACATTTTCCTGATTTGGTTTATTTGAACTTTAGTTACTCGAATTACACTTTTAGATACTTGCACATTACACGACTATGACATCTGAGCAGCTCTCGCTGCGCCCTACTCCCTTGGTGTCTCCGGCGCGAACTCTCTCGCCGGGGCCCTCGGAAGCGTCCCAACAACCCGCCAGAGAGCAAACAAAACACCAATCAGAATCCTCGCTGACCGGAACCAATCAGGCCACACAGATTCAAACACGAACAGCCAATCGTGGGCGGGCTTTGCCGGGTTTAAACTTGGTGACAGCAATCGGCCTAAAGAATTATGACTCAAAGCAAAGTAACAATACACAGAAAACTACAGAGACAGCCGTTGGGCTTTTGAAGAGCTAGAGCGAAGAACAACTGTCGGTGTCTAGAAAGAGAAAGTGCACAAAAGAGTCGGGAAGCATTTACGGAACAGCTTGGGGAATCGGAAGACGGGGCATCTGCCGCCAAGTACAAAGACGGCCGACAACGCCGTCACCCAGCCGGACCCTAAGGCGAAACGGGTGGTGCCCAGCCTGAGATTCCCCCAGCTGTCCTACACACTCGAGGCGAAAAGACACTTTGAGAGAAACAAAACGATAAGAAAGAAAAGAACACTCCTGCACAACATAGGCGACGAAGAAACGTAAAGACGAACAGCTAGCTACGCGACACCTCCCCCCTAGGAAAATAAGAGTGTCCCCACTCTTAATAATTAAGCTACAAGCTATAAAATATAAGCGCGCATACATTCACAATAAAAAAACTAGAGATGTCTATAGAGCACTTCCGAAATGCCATATCACTCTCGCACCGTTACAAGAAAAGAGAACATCATTAGAAAGTGAAAAACAGTCCAACAAATCAACAAAAGAATATTTTGTACATGTCAATACACTACTAGCACTTATACAAAGGACGAACTGGACGAAGTAAGAACGGGACTCAAAACATCAATAAGCATCAAAGATATACCACTAACACACAAAGCCACACATGTTATAAGGACAGTCTTGAATTCACTCAATCAACACCACTCGCTGTATAATAAATCTCAGTGTCACTGTCATCCGCCCAGAATCCTTTTGGTTCGGTGTTGGAGGACAGGTCCCTGTAGGATGTACGCGGATCAAAGTACACCTCAGTGTCACTATCTGAACGTTCACCTTGGCCGTGGTCACTCGCGGGCGGAACTGCTGCGCCACCCTGCGGCACTGTGGCGTCAACACGTGCAGAACACTCGCGCTCACCCTCACTCTCGTCATCCGCGTCGTCGTCGAGACATGAACGGGGACGACACAGCTTCAACCGCGCTACGTTCACAATGTCCCGCCTGTTTCCGCTGCGGTTCACGACTTCCCAGTTGTTTTCGGCTACTTGCCGAAGGAGGCGAAACGGTCCGTGGTAGCGGTGGAGGAGCTTTGTTGTTTTGCCCCTCGCTCGTGAGGGCGTCCACACGTAGACGAATTGCCCCGGGCGAAACACTGCACCCCGCCTACGGGCGTCGTACGCTTTCTTGTTCTTTGCTTGCTGGCCCCTTTCGCGCTTGGCTACGAGCTCCCGGGCTTTGCGAAGCCTGCGCGATACTGCGTATGCGTCGAAGGCGCCGTCTTCGCCACGTTGCAGGTTGAGGCTCGCGTCAATGGGCAAAGTCGGCTCGTGCCCGTGCAACAAGAAAAACGGAGTAAAGCCGGTTGTCTCCTGTTGTGAGGAATTGTACCCGAAGACGACATAAGGGAGGAATTCGTCCCAATCCCGGTGGTTTGTAGAAACATACATGCTGAGCATGTCTGCAAGCGTACGGTTGAACCGCTCACACAGACCATTCGTCTGCGGATGGTAGGCGGTAGTTGTGATGTGGTTGCTCCCCATTGCTTGAAATATTTCTTCAATTAAATTGTTAACGAAGTGTTTGCCTCGGTCAGTGATTATCTTCGCCGGTGCTCCGTGTCGCAGAACTACTTGCTCCACGAAAGCTTGGGCGGCCTCAGTGGCCGTTGCAGCAGGGCATGCGACCGCTTCTACCCACTTTGTGTGATAGTCTGTCATCACCAGTACATAGCGATTGCCGCGTTTACTCTTAACAAATGGTCCTAGAAAATCCATCCCGATTTGCTCAAATGGCCGCCCCACTGGAGGTATAGGTTGGAGAAAACCGACGGGTTTGCCGGGTGGGGGTTTTCTCGTCTGGCAGTCTGGGCAGGTCGCTACATACTTTGTTACCTGCGAAAACATTTTCGGCCAGAAGTAACGGCTCCGCACCTTCTCCCAAGTTCGCCGGACTCCGAGGTGACCTGCCGTAATGTCATCATGACAATGTCTTAGAACCTCAGTCCTCAAGCTTTTCGGGAGAACAAGCGCCGAGCGGTCTTCGTCGAAGCCCTTGGCTCTTCGGTACAGCACTCCATCAATGAGCCGGAAACAACGTGCTGCTCTTTTCAGCGTTCTTGTGACGGGCGTCTCAGGATTCTCCAAATGCTGTATTATCTGCCTGATCCAAGTGTCCTCTTTCTGCTTTGCACCGACGTCCACATAATCCAGTGCGAGTAGCGGTAGTAAGTTTTCTTCACTAGTCGGCGGGGGATCGTGGGGCAGTCGGGAAAGTGTGTCCGCGTTCCCGTTCTTCAATCCTGGGCGGTGCCTCATTGCCATGTCATACTCCTGCAGCAGTAACGACCATCTAATGAGCCGTCCATTCGGATTCTTGACTCTCATCAGCCAAGCTAGACTAGCCTGGTCGGTCACTACGGTGAAGTGGCACCCGAAGATGTAAGGGCGAAACTGTCTGCAGGCGTAAACTACGGCGAGACACTCCTTCTCTGTCGTGCTGTAGTTGCTTTCAGCTTTGTTTAGGTGGCGACTAGCGTAGGCAACGACGCGTTCCTGGGAGCCCTCCTTCTGAACGAGGACTGCGCCAATGCCGTAATCGCAGGCGTCTGTGTGAATTTCGATTTCTTTGCCCGGTTCGAACTGACGAAGCACTGGTGCCATGGTTAATTTTGCTTTGAGCATTCGCATAGCCTCCTCGCATGTAACATCCCATTCAAAAGTCTCGTTTTTCTTAGTCAACCTTGTCAAAGGCCGGGAAATCCGTGCAAAGTCCTTTATGAAGCGACGGTAATAGTTGCAGATACCGAGGAAGCTCTGTACCTGCTTTTTGCTTTTCGGTGTCGGAAATTTCTCGATGGCGGCTATTTTCTGTGGATCAGGGGTTATAGTGTCGCCAGTAAGTACGTGCCCCAGGTACCTAATTTCCTCGCGAGCAAAGGTGCACTTCTCAGGTTTTAACCTCAAATTAGCTTTTTCTAGGGCAACAAAGACTTTCTCGAGATCGGCCAGGTGGGCTGCCATCGTCTTTGAGAAAATAATTATGTCGTCAAGATACGCCAAGCATACCTTCCAGAGTAGCCCACTTAGAACTTTGTTTATCATCCTCTGAAACGTGGCCGGAGCATTACACAACCCGAAAGGGACAACATTGAATTCATAGAGTCCTCGCCCACATGAAAATGCTGTTTTAGCCTTATCCTCCTCTCGAATTCCAATTTGCCAGTAGCCTGATGTCAAGTCCAATGTCGTGAAGTAGCGGGATCCCTGGAGCACATCAAGAATGTCGTCGATCCTCGGCAAAGGGTGTACGTCTCTCTTCGTGACGGCATTGACTCTTCTGAAATCAACACAGAAGCGCCAGCCGCCGTTCGGCTTCTTTACGAGAACCACGGGTGACGACCAAGGGCTGTTCGACTCTCTGATCACTCCGTCCCGAAGCATTTCATCAACCTGCTCACTAATCACTTCTCTTTCAAAAGCGGAATGTCGGTACGGATGCTGATGAATCGGAGCCGAATCACCTGTTTCTATGACATGCTCCGTGACGTCAGTTTTTTGAATTGGGTTGTGTTCTCCCGTAAACAAATGGCGGAACTTGTTTACAAGTGACAGCAGCTCCTCTCTTTCTGAAGGTTGCAAATGGGCTCCAGTGTCAACTTTGAAGTTGCCGCTACCATCTGTGCAGTGCGGCGCGGTGACGCCTAGTTGCGCGTCATAAATGGACGTAGCCCAGCCAAGCTTGGTGCCGCGATGCAGAATCACTGGAGACATAGTAGGGTTGGCCACGCGGACAATGCCGACCCCACTCAACACATTGGTTACGGTCCGTGCGACCCGCAACCCGTTTCTCAAAGTCACGTTTGGCTCGACAATGTGGACGCCGTCTATAGGAATTTGTACAGGCACAACCGTCTCGGTGCGCGGCTCGAGGCAGATCTGCTCTTGGCACCGCGCGGGAACATCGCCGTGTGTGGCACCTTTCGACTCGACTTGAAGATCGAACACTTCCCTACCAACTTGTAGCTTCTCCGCAGAAAAATCCACAAGTAACCGAGCTGCTCGGCAAAATGGGAGGCCACCCAGCAGCTCGTAAGGGCAGTCCTTGACAATGAGAAATTTCTGAGTTATTTGCGTGGCCCCGAATTGCAGAATTATCTCCGCTTCCCCCACGGGCGAGAGGACATTTCCTCCGATTCCTCTTATCAAAATTTTCTTCTCTCTCAATTCTTGAACTGAAGCGATCTTGTGCGCGAGATCCAGGGAAATAACATTTACAGAAGAGCCCGTGTCTACGATTAGTCTGCCGCTTGTTCCGTTCGCCCTGACAGGCACAGATATTAGTTGGTTTTCTGACAGTGTGCACAACAAACGGCCAGGCTGGCCCCCTATGCCTGGCCGTTCCCGTTTCCCGAGTCAAGACGTCGCTCACCGTTACGTCTTTCCTCGTCCCTTTGCTGACGGTCCCTTTGCTGATCTTCGTAATGCCTCTGGCACTGACGCGCGATGTGGCCCAGGCGATGACAGTAGTAGCACCGGGGGCGCCCATCGTTGCCGCGGGATGTTCTAAGAGGCCACTGTGCAGGCGGCCGGCAGACCTGTGCCTCTATAGCTTTCAACCGGTCGGCGAGTGAGCCAATCGACTCAGCGATGGCCTTCATTTCCATGTTGCTTGTGGAAGTGGCTTGCCGGCAATGGTGGGCGTCCGCCATGCATGTCGACATGGCGTGTTGGTGCTCTCGAACGGGGAAGCTCACCAATGAGGGCTGTGCTGCGGCGGCGACGGTGGCTGAGCCGCTTGGCTCCCCGGGAATGGTCGCTGGCCACGGCTGTGGGCCGGTGGGAGAAAAGTAGCCATTCGAAGGCGTCAAATGGGTACGGGCCATCAAGGCAGCGTGATTTACACGCTGTAGAGTTTGCAAAAACTCCGCGCAACTGGTTGGATTGGCGAGGATCATTTTCTCCAGCGTATCGGCACGAAGTCCGCGCAAAAGATGACGCAAGCGCTCCTCCTCCTTCATTGCTGGGTCCAATCGAGCACAAAGCTGCAGTACGTCGTAGTGGTACTGCTCCGGGCTCTCACTCGGCAGTTGCGTTCTGTTTTCTAATCGCAGGTGCGCTATCTCTGCTGCGTGGCGGCTACTGAAGCATGATTTCAGCAGCGCAGCCCACTGTTCCCACGTACTTGGGGCCCCCGTCAAAATTTTCGTGGTATACCATTTTTTTGCGTCGCCTTCCAAAGCCAAATAAAGGAATTTCACCTTGGTGTCATCGTCCCAGGCGTTGAGTGAGGAGACGTGCTCATAGCAGGTTATCCACTCCGAGACAGATTCTTCGGGAGTACCTTTGAATAGTGGGGGTCCGATGAAGGGTCTTGATGTCGCAGTAGTTGGAAGGTGGGCCATTGTCGCAGCGTCGTTCGAACCGTTCTGGCTTCTCAGGGTTGGGCTCATCACCGTACCCGGTCTTCGTTACCGCGCAACCTCTACCACTTTGTAGCGTAGATTGTTGTCGCTACTTGTTCCGCACCGGAGAGATGAGGCGATCACATCGGAGATCCATAGACATTTTCCTGCTTTGGTTTATTTGAACTTTAGTTACTCGAATTACACTTTTAGATACTTGCACATTACACGACTATGACATCTGAGCAGCTCTCGCTGCGCCCTACTCCCTTGGTGTCTCCGGCGCGAACTCTCTCGCCGGGGCCCTCGGAAGCGTCCCAACAACCCGCCAGAGAGCAAACAAAACACCAATCAGAATCCTCGCTGACCGGAACCAATCAGGCCACACAGATTCAAACACGAACAGCCAATCGTGGGCGGGCTTTGCCGGGTTTAAACTTGGTGACAGCAATCGGCCTAAAGAATTATGACTCAAAGCAAAGTAACAATACACAGAAAACTACAGAGACAGCCGTTGGGCTTTTGAAGAGCTAGAGCGAAGAACAACTGTCGGTGTCTAGAAAGAGAAAGTGCACAAAAGAGTCGGGAAGCATTTACGGAACAGCTTGGGGAATCGGAAGACGGGGCATCTGCCGCCAAGTACAAAGACGGCCGACAACGCCGTCACCCAGCCGGACCCTAAGGCGAAACGGGTGGTGCCCAGCCTGAGATTCCCCCAGCTGTCCTACACACTCGAGGCGAAAAGACACTTTGAGAGAAACAAAACGATAAGAAAGAAAAGAACACTCCTGCACAACATAGGCGACGAAGAAACGTAAAGACGAACAGCTAGCTACGCGACAATAGAAAGTATGCAGAAGAGCATCGTTCAGTACAAATAGAAGTTTGTCCAAACCATTCTGCGTTCTGCTACCCAAAGGCAAGTCACCCTGCATCATAAATGCATACATCTAAATGCGGCTCACCAGGGCTAATCCCATACTACTACTATTACTACTACTACTACTACTACTACTACTACTACTACTACTACTACTACTACTACTAATAATAATAATAATAATAATATTGCCCCCCCCCTCTCTCTCTCTCTGAAATTAGTGTTAGTATGCTGCCTGCCAAGCACCCCCCCTTTCCTCCCCCATCAACGTTCCCGGTCAAATAATGCCTCGCCTCCCCCCCCCCCCCCCCCCCCCACTCGAAAAAAAAAAAAAAGGAACTACTGGCTACGTCACTTATTAGTCCGTGAAATGAAAATACACCAACGTCTTGAAAAACAAAGAATGAGCTACAAAGCAAATTGCCGCTTTTTTTTTTTTTTTTTTTCATAAGCGCCAATGCCAGCGTAACTATTGCAAACATCATGGTGATAAGTCATAAACCACAACACAGTGCTGGTATCGTCACCTTGTACAGGGTGCCCCAGCTATCACGCAGCACGATTAAAAAAAAAAAATAGGAATGGCGTTACGCGGAGCAAACATAGTACGTATTGTTTCCAGTACAGTGGAGTAGCCGCCAGTAATTTTTTCGTTACTGACAATTAATTAGGCAATTGTAATTAATTATCTAACTCGAGAAGTACTGTCCTAATTATCGAAAGTGTCAATGAGAAAGTTGTAGAGCAACATGAAAAACTCCCGATACAGCTTTCTGTTGCTCAATACGTGCTAAATAAAAGTGTTTTTCCGAGCGCGAAAGAAGCCCGCGAATACACGCCAAGTGCCTCGAGCGGCCAGTCGCGCGGCAATTCTGCGTGTAGTCGCGGGCTTCTTTCACACTCGTAAAACACTTTTATGTAGCACGTATTGAGCAACAGAAAGCTGTATCGGGAGTTTTTCATGTTGCTCTACAACTTTCTCATTGACACTTTCGATAATTAGGACAGTACTTCTCGAGTTAGATAATTAATTACAATTGCCTAATTAATTGTCAGTAACGAAAAAATTACTGGCGGCTACTCCACTGTACTGGAAACAATACGCACTAGGTTTGCTTCGGGTAACGCCGTTCCTCTTTTTTTAAATCGTGCTGCATGATAGCTGGGACACCCTGTATATATATAGCCGGTAGCGACGTCACGGTGATCTGTCCGTGTGATGACGTGGTACCGCAAACCGCTCGTTAGCCAATCAGCTATAGGTGTTACTGTACCGATACATACTCGTCTCGTGCAGTACTCGCCAAAAGCTAAGCGCGTTGAACGATGCGTCACTTCGCCAAATCTAGAGTTATTGTCTAGCCACATCGGTCCTTCCCACGTGGTGCTTCCCATCTTCCCTGGGAGGATAGTCGCAAACGAGCTGAGATGGACGCTCCGTTCCACACTGTCATCGATATAGGGCACGCACATCCGTGTATAAGATAGATATGCACTAAAGAATAGGAAGAAGAAGAAATGACGAGAGAGAGAGAGACAAAAATCCCGGGTCACTTACTCGGCTGTGTTACGTCAAGACGGTTACAATGACGCAAAAAAAAAGAAGTAAAAAACAGAAAAAAAAAGAACCCAGGCAAGGGGT
Organism: Dermacentor silvarum; assembly: GCF_013339745.2. Lineage (NCBI taxonomy): Eukaryota > Metazoa > Arthropoda > Arachnida > Ixodida > Ixodidae > Dermacentor > Dermacentor silvarum. Next base: position 76,362,352 of record NC_051154.1, on the reverse strand, counting down.
CCTACATACTGCGTAAACGTTCTATCAAGGAAAACAAGTAAAAAATTGAATTCCTGGGTTAAACGTGCCAAAACCACTATCTGATCGTGAGGCACGCCGTAGTGGGGGCCTCGGGATTAATTCTGACAACTTGGGGATTCTCTAACCTGCACCCTAACGCACGGTACACGAGCATTTTCGCGTTCGGCCCCCATTAGAATGCAGCCGCCGCGATCGAACCCGGCACCTCGAGTTCGGCAGCGCAACGCCATAGCCACTGGGCTATCGCGGCGGGCACGTGACGAGGGCTCCTTGCGCGTGCGGATTCAGCCTAATCAACTGTGGCAGCGCATGGACAGTCGAGGTAATCGGAAACTATACACATTGTGACCCGCGTCCGAAAATGAGGCGACATAGGAACGGAAGAACTCGTGAAAATGAAATAATACCTTTATGCAGAATTCAACGGTATCAGAGAAAAAAATACAGTGCACTTGTAAACATTACACGAGGAAAAAAAAAAGAAAAAAAAAAACATAGCAGCGAAGCTAAGCGCCGTGTCGGCCGGTATGCCCTTCAAGGCGCCACGAGTGTGCATGGCTTGGACGCCATACGCTGAGCTGCCGCAAGCAAACATAGAGACCCCTCGCTTCCCTCCATCATGCCTTCCACAATGCGAGGCAGTATGGGCACTACGTTCAGAGACGCGCTGCAGAGGCTGAACGGTTTCTTGAGCTGCGCGGTGCACCGCTCCGGCCCGACCGTAACTGCATCCCCTCGATGGAAAACAGCCATCGGTGGAAACGCGCATGGAAGGGCTCCATAACCAAAAATACCAGCGGCAGAATGGCGCAATGACAACGGCAGGAGTTCTAACGAGGCACGACACAGGAACTCCTTCCTGCGCGAGGCCTCGATACCCTCGAGGAATGGGCAGCGCGAAACACGGCGCGACAGAAGCGACGCCCGGATAGAAACGCGTACAGTCGGCCAAAAAAACACGGGACACGCGCCGAGCGTGCCCCGGCATTTCCGTCTTTCAGTGTATCTCCATCCTCTTACGCAGTCTCTGGCAAGTGATCCACAACATACGATGGCGCACTTGGCTTCAAGAAAGTCGCGACCCGCGGCGCCCAGTATAGCGTGACCAAGTGCGGAAACGCAACTGGCGAGCCTTTACTGCCCTCGTGGTGCCAGATGAAACAGAGTATCAATCGACGCATACCGATGCCGTCAATTTGCAAACAGAACACGCTGCAGCGGACAGCAGACGCCAAAACTGCGGTTTCGACAAAAGCAGCGACAGTGGCCATTGTTTATCGTCGCCTGGCGTCCTTGACTGCAATCGGTGCTCTGCCATCGCCGCCGGTATTCTAGCCGGTTCGTGGAAACGCTAAGTAGAAAGCCGCAGCCGGCGAACGCGCCGAGATGGCAAGGCGCGATTAGGCGCGTGCACGATTGCACGGAAGAAATAATAACGGATAAAATAAAGGAACGGGAAAGGTACAGCGGTGAGCACTGTTAGGGTGAACACGCGAGCGCGTGGCCGACGGCACTATCAGCGCCGCGTAACAGCCATCGTTGGAAACATTGCACATGCGCAGCATGTGCTTTGCGAAACACTCTTTCCACCGCGCGCATCACGTCATCGATACGCTTGTTCGTCGTCTGCTAGCCGCATTTTTTGTTCGCTGAGCTGATACCTTCTGCATTTCAAGGTCCATCTGGATTGAAGATTGGCGCGTGAAGGAAAAAAGTGAGTGTAAGAGGGATAATTATTAAACTTTTTATTCAAGAAAATTGCACTTTTGCAATTCAAGTTAAACAAGACCATGAGAACAAATATAAAAACATGAGCAAATCTAATAGCGAGTCATGCGACCACTTACAGCAACGACTGCAGCTATTCTGGACGGTAACGAGTCGTAAAGTGATCGAACATATTCCCGATCGGCTTTCAGCCTTTCCCACTCGTTGCTGACCTGCGCCCACAACTGGTCCGAAGTCGCGGAATAAAGGGGCTTCCTTGCCAAAGAAGCTTTCAGACGGCCCCACACGTTTTCTATCACATTCAGGTCTGCTCCTTTCGGAGGCCATTCCAGTAGCTGCATGTGCTGCTCCGCCTGGAACTCCTTGACAGCCCGCGCCGTGTGTATCGGTGACCGGTCCTGTTGGAACAGGTAATCACCGTCTGGGAATATACTGCTCGCATATGGCAACAGCACATTGTTCAAAATGTTGCAGTATTGTTCCGACGATAAGTGTCCACGTATACGTTGCAGGGGCCCTAAACCATATCTTGAAACAGCACCCCACACGTTCACACTCGATCTCCCACTGGCAGAAACACCTTGCACGTTGTCCGGGTCGTTCCTGCGTGGCATTGTGACGTTAACTAAAACAATTGCTTTTCAAAGCAGGAAGTTTGCCTCACCGTGTGCCTGGTAGTCTCCAAACACGCAATCTTTGGTCTTGTCGCGTCGAAAACGTCGACTCATCCGAAAAGATGACGCGACCCCACTCTTCTGATGTCCATGCTTCGTGCAGCTCAGCGAACTGCCGTCGTGCGTCCTTGTTTGCCGCCGTTAGTAGTGGCTTCTGCGCTGCGACGCGACTGCGAAGGCCCGCAGTACGCAGGCGACGTCGAACAGTGGTGTCCGAAACGTCCAAATCCAAGTCCTCGCGTATTGCTGGGGCTGGCAAGAAAGGGTTAAGAACAGCAGCTGCAAGTATGAGGGCGTCTTCATCGTCTGTGGTAGCTTTAGGGCGGGGCGCGCGGGGTGCATCCTGAATGCGACCTTCATACTTGTAGGCTTGAATTATCCTGTTCACAGTCTTCAGGGGCCTATTAACTAAAGCGCCAATATGCCGCTGGGAATAACCTTTCAGGGAAAGATCGACAATTGAGCGCCGTTCATCATCGAGAACCCTAGCCATAATACGATCTGGCGACAGAATGAACGGCTGCGAAAGATGTTTGGTTGTTTTATATACGGCGTTGCATGCACAACAACTTTGAAGGGAACGAATAGACACGCCCCCATAGATATACAAGTTTTTTTGTCTTGTTCTGTTCAAGCACAGATGTTTAAAGAAATCTTAAAATGCAGGATGCATGGGCTTAGAAAACAAAAATGCGGCTAGCAGACGACGAACAAGTGCATTCATGACGTCATGCGCGCGGTGGAACAATTATTTCGCGGAAGGCGTGATGCGCATGCGCAATGTTTCCAGTGATGACCGTAACGGGGCGCTGACAGTGCCGTCGGCCACGCGCTCGCGTGTTCACCCTAACAGTGCTCACCGCTGTACCGCGGGTGCCGTACTGCAGGTGCGGCGTCGCTCGAGGCGCGCAAATGAGACGAGCGGTTGAAAAGAAACGCTCGCAAAAACGAGAACTAGGAAAGATGCGAAACACTAAGAACAATTAGGGACTGTTGGCAACTCCTCTTGCAGGAGCAACTGCTTGTCCCACATTTAACACCATTCCCAGGCGCACTGGCACCTGCAATGGAGTATACGTTCACAGGCACAAGCAAAATAAACGCACTCAAGTCGGGGAGAACGAGAGACTCCAAAATTAAGTTCAATATGAGCGATCAATTACTCCTGCATAAAGGAGCACTCCGTCTGTTATCGCACAGCTGGCACTGTGGGCAAACCAGTAAACGCGACCCACGCGTTGTCGAACGAGTCATGATGAAAAGAAAGAACACACTTAGACACGAAAGAGAAAACAAAGGCGATACAAACACGCGAGCAACAGTTTGATTGTGTCGCTTTCAACTATTTCATATCGTGTAAACTATTGCGTGACCTTGCCTAACACATGATGCGCCATCTCCTTTGAGAAGACGCTTATACTAACTTACGCGCACCTTACCGAATCAGGCACGGTTAACGCAGCGATGTTCGCACTTTGCTGGCCCCCAGCTGCCGCCAACAATATCACCACGGTAGAAATTGAATCCTCTTACACGGCGGAACTGCTACGAAAACAAAGCATTCATGGTCACGGTGTGCACTTACGCAGGACGACAGTGCGTGGTGGAACGATTTCGTGCAATCAGGGGGAGAGTGCTTAGAATGTTTCCTGCAGAACATGCCGATGCATATGCGAGGCTTCAAGTGCCCAGCGAGCTTCCATAATGCAGGTCGCCGGCGCCGCTAATGTTGTACGCGAACGCTTTACAACGGCCACTTGATCGATATGACCGAACGCGGTTGCGCCGACGCTTGCTTCCTTATTTGGACACCGTTATACGCAGCTGTAGTCCATTACAACAGCGGCGATACGAACTCTAACGATAGACCTTCCAAGATTGATCACAGACATGGCGGTTAGAGGTGACGTCGACACTGGACCGCCGGGGAGTGTTTGACGGCGAGCGTCAGAGGGACCGTAGTGTTGTTCTTTACGTGAGCATGAATATCGCGAGCTGCAACCGTTTCCCTACTCTGGCAGTGAAAGCGAATCTTGCACAATTTGCATAAGAGTTGGCAGAAACCATATAGAATGAAATGCATGCGGGTCACAGCGCGCGCTGAACGATGCAATCGCCAAGCGCCGTGCGTCGGTGCTGTTACTTCGCCCCGGCGACGCAGGCGTGGAGGAAAGTCGTCTCGACTTCAGAGCCTCGGAGCGCTGCAGGAAAAGCCACGCGAGTGCTACCGCACAACATGGCCTGGTGCATGGCACCACCGGTCAAGCGCGCAGCGGCTCGGCGAATGCAGTGTTTCAAAAGACACGACCAGCAGCCGCCACTGGTGCTTGTTTTTCCATTCTCAGTGTGGCGAGGCAGGCCGCCTATCCTGCTAGTGGTGAGGTTCTGCTCCAAGGAAGATTAGCATCGTGGCAAGAAGGCAGCTCACGTAGCAATCCGCGGCACGTCGCTAACTGCCTAACTCGACGGCATCTTTAATCCGACGCTTGTGCCTGTTGTGGTTGTTGAACAGTGTTGACTAGGAGACACATCGTACACTACTCTCCAATCTCCGTCTTTATAATTCCAGTCTGGAGGGTTTGTGATACGCCTCCACTTTCGAAGCGAGCAAAAGCGTTTGAGGCGAGTGTTTCGTGAGAGTTTCCGTCAAGTTGAACAAGCTAGTAGCACCAATGCAAGTCTGAAACAATACCAGTACCACTATACTGTTGCAGTGCACAAGGTTCACCATGTTTTCTGCGAAGAGTCCGAAATCGTGGGGCGGAATCACAAAATCAGCGGCGCTGCCACACAACTACTAAGTGACACGACGCCCCCACCTCTCCCCAATTTTTGTTTCCCCCTTAATAGCGACGCACTCACGCGTAACCATACCAGCTGCGCACAAAACTTGCTGCTATTGAAAAACGAAGCCCCAAGGTCCCGCGCACGCACTACTTTCCTCGCTACAAGGCTTCCACACTGGGCAGTCCACGCAGCAATACCTGTCTCCAATCGTCGCCGTGAACGTGTGCTAAGTAACCCTTACTTGGAATATGTCAAATGACGCGCAAATTGCTTTTTATTCGCAATCCTGTGCCCACCAAAAATCATGTTACGAGAGCCACATTAGAATGACAATATTATTTGTAAATAAGAGTCGGGAAAGGTTACAATTTAGTTGTAAAACAGCGTGCTCGGCATATACCAAATAGTATAGCACTGTATCAAGGCAAACACGCAAAACAAACAGAATACACAGTACTTTTTCTTCGCGAGTTCTTTTCAATTGGGATTCCGTGAACGGGAGCGCGCAGTATAAAGGCAGAATAAAAAGAAAAACGCTTAACGCAAAATAAGGTAATAATAATAAAAAAAAAAACAATGCAATCCCACAGGATTGAGGCCGCTCTTCAGCGGAGAATTAACGGTACTACACTGCTGGTGTAAAATAATAATGCGCTTGCCGAACACCAATAAGGGCACCATCGGCGCTTTGTAAGCTAAGGAGATCCATTAATTTGTATGCACATGCCGCACAACTGACGCAGCTATATTCGCGTAGCTGGTGACCTCTAAGGGGAAAAAAGAAAAGACATTGTTGGGAGCACGTGCTATCAACAGCGTATCGAACCTTGGCTTATATTCAACCGCGAGAGGGCCCACATTTTCTCCAGGCGCTTAACTGTTAAGTCTATGATGCCGCTTTCGCTGCTGCGTATACGCCAAGACATCGCTGAGGATCACAACGCGGCACGAATAACAACGACGACGACATCGTTGCGAGAACTGCATTGCGTGCGCCGTACTCCCGGCACGATTTTCCTTTGCTTGGCAAGCAATGGTCGGGCACAGCTGTGTCGAAACGCTGCGACCGCTGCAGCAGTTAGGCCAGATTTCTGCGGTGATCGCGGGTGCTTCGCATCGTTACTTAGGCCCAAATTTGAGACAGCTGCACCAAGAGAACTTAATTGGGCACTTAGAGGCGCAATTACAGTTCACAGGTCACACGCGCGCTAATGCGCCCCCTCCTTTTTTGTTCCCCCTGTAGTGAAACTGGAAAACAATGGCGTGTCATAGCCGGAATACCAAAGGGAGTCTCTGAACATCTAGAGGCCAACAGCACCGAGACACCACTGACCCGTAGAGCTTGTTTTATATTACCACTTTTGTGACTTCGGCTACTTCCTGACATTGACTGCGCGAGCCTTCGCCGCAGTCGTCCGTCCTTGCCCTTTAACGCGGGTAGACGAACGCAGGTTTGGAAGGGAAGCCGTACAGCTAGGGTCACCGAATGGGTGCTGCCACCTGTTGACCACGTGACCATGCTGCCATCACTTGCTTTCTGGCCGCCTTTCTGAAGCATTGAAGATGCGCTGCGTCGCTTCTAAAGAAAAGCGCCATTTCCGCTACGAAAGCGAATTATATGATAGCACATTATAAAGTGTTAAATATTTCAGGGCCTTACGTCGGCGCGATAACAGGCGATGATCCTCCATATCTCGCAGCACTGCGCCATAAGCGCGCAGTATATATAGCTCAAGTATACTTCCACGGGCCGTACTCTGGATCGAGCAACTGTCGGAGATATCACTTCCAGCGGGCGCAATGCCCATCGCGCTGAATGCCACATAGCGTAAAGATGAAAGTATTCCCGAAAGTATAACAAATCGAGAATGTGGTCATAGATGGCTAGACCCGCGGGTCCATATAGCTTTGTGTGGTAGTTCAGTCATTCAAAAGCTCGCAAGAAGAGGCGTGGAGCGGGTGGCGTATAACCGCTGTATGTATCTTTTTAACAGTCGTGCATGTGCAACACATTTTGATTGCTTACAATGCAGGACACGCGATTCAGTGCATTACCATTACCCCCCTCGCACTCTGCTACATAAGACGCTCGTCTAGCTAGCACCACGTCGAGGAAAGCGTGAACCTCTTCTGCAAGAGTATCACAGACTTGTAAAAAACGCGAACCGGGAGAATCCTTTTTCTGGCCTTTCGGGCATGTTGCATCCTCTTATTACTTCGATAGGGATTCACATCCGGTCTGAGTCGCTAAAAGAAGAAAACGCGGCCAAGTTGGCATCAGCTGTACGCCGAGAATAGGGCCCTCTCCATATAGGCATCAGCCAGTTCAACGATGTCCTTTTCCTATAGCAGACCTGGCGCTGGGTCATATGCAGTCACGTCAAACATGAGAACGCACTCAATCCACGGGAGAGAAGTGCGTGTCGCGTTAAATCCACACCTTGGATTAAAGAAGAGAGAGAAGACAGAGAAACTATCGGAGATCTGAAGCGACATATTAAGATGGGCCGATAGCTGCTTTCGCAGATAAGCGGTTCTCGCGACCGCAGTCGGGCGCTGTTCCATCCTGTTTCCCGCTAGATTTTACGAGGCTGCACCAGCTCTGGCTCGACGCAAGATGAACACTGCCTTGTATGTACGTGCTTGCATGGTCAGAGCCCATGGGAATCTCGTAACCAAATTCTGGAGCAGCTTGCACGAAGAACATTGCCCCGGGGTATAGTTTAAACCCGCTTAAGAAGTGAAGCGTACCGAAAGAGAAGTCCGAGAACATCGGAGGGAGCGGGGGGATAAAAGAAGAGAATAAAAAGTTAGAAATGGCGACGTGACGCTTGTTTTATCTGTTTGATATGTGCGGGCTTATTACATATTTTGGCGCAGCTGACAAGTGAACGAAGATGTGGGTGACGTTTTTCGCGGAGAAGTACATAGACCGAGTGGCAAAGCCTACCAAGTCCATGGGATGATTCTCTGGTCGACGTCCCTGTGGACACAAAAACGGCTGAGCTCCTGGATCGTATCCTGGGTCGAGCTGCTGTGTCACCCGAAGAGCTTGTTAAACGAGATTCGGCGAAGGTGAATATCCCAGTGGGCCTGTTTAACCAGCTGGTACTCGGAAGACCATTCGGTCGCGCATGCGTCATATGACAAGATCAAGAATTCTTCAGGCCATCGCGATGCAACAACAACACTTTTCGCAACAGAATTCCATGGCGGAAACTCTCCTGTCAGCTTTACACCACAAGCGAAACCATCCAGTTGAAATTTTATGGCCAGAAACTTTTGACGGGTCTTCTGAGAACCCAGAAGGATGGATCACATTTGATGAGGCCGCAGCGAAATACAACGGGTGGCTGTCTGACCAAGACCGGGTCTTAAACATGCGACAATTTCTCAGTGGTGTAGCAAGAAAGTGGCATGAGTTGCGGTTCTTAGGGCATGTTTGCGAACTTTGGTGCATGTGGAAAGAGAACCCCCTGTCTACATTCCAAACAAATAACGTACAGCGATGGGACCAGGCGCTGTTTTACCGCTTTAGGTCTGTTTCTCCGCTTGACTACTTTCTTGAGAAGCAGCGACTGCTTCGACTTGCTGAACCAGAGTTGCCATTAAGATCAGTGTTTTTTTTTTTTTTTTTTATGCTCGGGCTTATTACAAGAAGGTACGTGAAAGTGGCAGTATGTTACCGCACAGAAGGTTGTTGAGAGACGAAGCTAAAAAGTAACCCGCAAATGTCACTATTTTGCCGCTCGTCGACCTACCGTTAGCCGGCTAACTTCTTTTTGCGCGAAGGTTCTCATAACCGCGGGCACATTTATCCACGGACGAAATGCTACGTGCGAGCGTCCCCCTGGAGCCAAGTGAAAGCGATTTCGTGCAGCAGATTCGCCGCATGTTCGGCGACGTGGCTCGGCTGGTGCGCGAGGTCGCCGGAAGTGAGTCAGCAGGGCGCCCCGGCGGTCGTCGTCCCGCGGAGTCGAGCGATCTGCCAAGGCAGCAGCACCGCAGGCCCGCATCGGTTCGGCAATGGAAACATCGCTCAGCCGCTCCCAACGCGAACCTCACAGTGGCCTGGGCTGTCAAAGGCACAAAGCAGCCGAGATGGCGACCGTCAAAAGCGCGTCCATCGCATATGCCCGGTCAGACAGCTCGATATACGGCCGGGGGGTCAGCGCTCGGTGCGATCCGGCCGCGGCGAATGACAAGGCCGCTAAGTGGGCGTGCGTGCGCTTCTTCCCCGCAACAAGGTCTGCGCACGCTCCTTTCGCGGACCCCATGCACACGTCGCCCTCCAAGGTCAGCGTGCCATCTTCGTCGTGTCAATCGCTTGTCGACCGAATGCCGGCACGCGTGTTTATACCGAGCGAAGATCGTTTCCACCGCTGCATCCTTTCGGACTCGTCAAAATCGTTCAAGGCTTCGCGAGCGCCGTTGCAGAAATGATGGCGACACCTCTGCTAACCGCGGCTCGCCGGGTCAATGACAGTTGCGGATTTCACTCAAATCTACAATACTCAAATCGCGACGAATTACCTCACACTTTGCTCTATCTAAAATGCAATGAAGGGTTTCCATATACGCCCCCCCCCCCCCCCCCAAAAAAAAAAAAAAAAAAAAAAAAACTGTGAGCGCCTTCAAATTCTCGATAACCCGCTCAGTCGGCTAACTCATGTGACAGATGGTTTAATACGATACGACAAAGCTGCTAAAGCGGTCGCAACTCATCCACCGGTAAACACATTACACGTGTCCCATATTCGCGCCGATCTTCAGACGCCTCAGGCGAAACACCGAGCACACAGTGAGCGATGCTGCAGACATGATACCCACAGACGGAGCATGCGCATTCCGAAATGCGGACGCGAAAGCCGCGCATATATAAAGAAACGTCCTCGCAGCCTCCACACGCGTGGCCCAGAACTGAGCATGCAGTATACACTGCGCAGTCCGCGAACACTTGGTGCATCTGCACAGTGCGCACCAGGGTTCCTTTGCTTCGTGGGTCGACTATCTGAGCTGCTGCATCCTTTCTAGAGCGTCATAACTATGCATACTTTTCAACACGCTTAAATATACAGAGTGCATTTCTTGGGGAAAAAACTAGTATCGCGTACAAATGCCCCGCGTTTTGGAGGGCAAGCTTGAATAAGAAACAAGAAGCGGGAGGGGTTGAGAATACATCAATCCTTAAAAATTCGTGCTTACGTTTAACTACTTATACAAGGCTAAAATGCGCTTATGACCAGCGACGTATACATTGTCCGTTCGATTTTACAAAGCTGCACAGGGTTAAATTTGCGCAGAAACCATCGCGACGATGAGTGTCGATAAAGCTACTCGCTTTATTAAAGGAATGGTGCGCTTGACGGCGTGTATTTGTTGGAGCGAGGATATTTCGGTTGCGTTTGTAGTTTCAGTGGGTGATTCCAGAACAGAGTTGCTGATCACCACATCTGTAGCGGTATATACAGTACAGGTGGACAGCGAGGACGTCTCAAAGAAATGCAACAGTTGGCATTCGGCAACGAACGCGCCCCGCAACTTCGGTGCGCATCTATATATATATATATATATATATATATATATATATATATATAGATGCATCGGCGCAAAATCCAACCACGTACCGACCCAAAGAAAGCGATTCGCTTTACAAATTGCAAACGAAGAGGCGCACATACCACGACGCGACCACTCTCTCATATAGTGCCGTGCAGTACACAAACGCACCCGCGCAACAGATTACTCTGCGGCTGCGCTGCTGGAGCGCGCACGTCCGAAGGCGGGCGCTTCCTTGGAACATTTCCCGTTTACTTGGACGGCCGTAAATCGCTACTCGCCGCTGGCCCGGCGTGTAGATAGATTCCGGCGGGTGTACGATCGAGCGCAGCGACGCGCAGTCGGAGCACCAGTCCAATATGCCGGGGGTTTGAGCCTGACTGGATGCTGCAGGTGCATGGCTCGAGAAGGCGTGTATACCAACAGCCGCCGGGCAGCCTCGAGCGCAGTGGCAGGTGGCGATGGACAGCCGTCTTGCAGTCCAGTCACGCGGCCGCACACCATCCTTGGCACCATTTCCGCGAGAGGCGCCGCCGCCGTGCGTCCCGATAGAGGCGTCACTCAAACGCGCCGGCGTCGAGGGCAGCCGAGGCGCGACATCGCGAGCCGTATTCCGCGCCAGGCGAGGTGTCCCCCGGTCATAACGCGAAGGCCCACGCCGTCCATGCACCACCATCCCTTCAACATGCGTGTCTCTCAGCCGTATACCTCAGAATTCACGTGGACAGCAGATAGGCTGTACAGGGTCCTTTCCTTTAGGCCGTAATATCATGCCATCAGTATGAATTGTATACAGTATATTAGTGGATGTTATAGCGGTTCGACAATGCGAACTGGATAACCCGGCCTAGCGAAAACACACACACACACACACACACACACACACACACACACACACACACACACACACACACACACACACACACACACACACACACACACACACACACACACACACACACACACACACACACACACACACACACACACACACACACACACACACACACACACACACACACACACACACACACACACACACACACACACACACACACACACACACACACACACAGACGACACACCGCGCTATAGCGCAGTGTGTCATATGTGTGCCTTCTTGCGTCCCTGTGGCTTTCTAGCGCTAACAAACTCGCCTTGACACGATGAATTCAGCCCACATCGCTACCATGGATAATCCATTTCCTCGAGCGTACGTATATGCGGGTTATTATGAAAATGTACACAAATCGAAACGTCGCAGCTGTGCAAGGTTGCGGAGATGAGCTGCACAAACGAAACAGCAAAATCACGAGCAACCGCCGCGCTCTCACTTCGCCAGCTCACCTCGCGTCAAACGGTGCGCGTAGGCGTAGATAACCGATCGGCCTTTTGAAACCTATTGGAAACTTGGATGCTGCTGTTGGTACGGTTAGGCTGCGTTTTAAGAACAACACGGGAACCTGTATCACCAAAGCGAACAGATCAAGTCAGTTAGTAAAGCGGGAGACTGCAAACACTCGTCAGTGCGCATCTGTGAGTTTAATTACAAACCATGAGATTTTAAGTATGCAACTGTAGTAGTTTTGAACAAAAGCACTGCCGTGCCGATCGAGCTAAACGACACAACTCAGAACTAGATTAACTATGGCGTCAAACCTGTTGATGGCTTTAAACGTACACATCCGTTGTCCTGCTCATATATAGCTGCTATTTACCCTAAGCAGGACTTAGTACGGCACAACTTTGTCGAAAATCGTGGGCGTTCAAGAATGTGCCAGGTTCGTAATCACACCAATATTTCAAAGTGCCAAACGTGGCAAAACCACGATATGATTATGAGACACGCCGTAGCGGGGGACTCCGGAAATTTGGACCACGTGGAGTTCTTTAACGTGCACCGAAATCTAAGTACACGGGTGTTTTCGCATTTTGCTCCCATCGAAATGCTGCCGCCGTGGCCGGGATTGGATCCCGCGACCTCGTGCTCAGCAGCCCAACACCATAGCCACTGGGCACCCAAGGCGGGTAGTATAACAATAACAAGGCGACGATTTCAAGGGGATCTGTCAGGAATAAGCAGTCCGTTCGATGACCAACGACAGCCATCAACACTCGATTTTCAGTATACCTATATATGTAAACGTGACACCATGGTGCCCAACTGGTGAAGCGCCACGCGCCAACCAAATAGGCATTGAACTATAGCCCTATAAATTGCGTGTACCAAGAAACGGGGCCCGTTTTCTAAACGCACCAGCAATCGAAAGCCTCCGGAAAGCCAGTTCGGAGCGCGGGATCACAATGGTGGGGGCACAGCGACAGATCACAAAGCGCACTGCTTCGCTATAGCAGTGCTTTGTCACTACGATTGCTTCTGACTTAGCTTCAGAGAATCGCTTTCCCCAGGTCATTCTCAGAAACAAGTTAGTGAGAGCACTTATTCTGAGCAATAGCAAAGAGCGCATCCGTGCCAAATACGACAGGAAAGTAAAATTAAAATTGAAGATATACGAAAGGCAGCAAGGAATTCTAAGGTGGTTCCGTTCGTATGCCACGAGCGTTCACATTGTGATCTGTATAACGTTTCACGACTTCCAACAATATATATATACGCTAATACACGCATACAGGTCGCGTCAGCCTGCGCAGACAGTATAGATGTCGCTTCGGTTTTCCAACTGAATTGGCTCAAGTCGAACACTGGGCGCTGAAGGCCTAAGCAATCACAGCCGGTGATGTATAGCCTGCCGCGTGTTCGCCTAGACGCACGCGCATTATCAATGCGGACGTTTAGCAGACGGTCGTCGCGCAAGGGCTTGTCATGTGACGGCGGGCTGTGCACGCGCTGCGGTTCAAAGCATGCGCGCTCCCGTCTGTCACGACGTTTAATGAGATGCGCCGCAGCCGTTGACACCCAGTGCGCCGCGTATACGACCCGCCAGCGGAACGCGAGGCAGTGGGACTGCAGTGGACTGCTGTGACGCACGCGTCCGCCCACGGTTAGCGTCACGCCGGCGGGCCCCGAATTGTGCAGCGAAGCGGGCGCCCACACCGCCGCCCGCCTGTGTTACACGACGAAGGGCGTAGTACAGCCGCCCGAAAGCGGTAACACCGAGAAAAAATGCGCTCGCTTGCGCGTAGAGGCTACAAGGATAAAGGAGACCTCCTTGCGAAACGAAGGTGTACAAGAAAGAAAATAAAACGGAGGTCTAAAAAAAAAAAAAAAAAAAATCACTCGACATATTACTCTTAAAAAAGAAGGGAGGAAGAAGAAAAAATGTATTCTTGCAAGAGTGGCATGGCTGTCATTAGGATTCATGGTTGAATTCCTCCAGTGAATGACATTCGCATGTCCGCCGAATTCCCGCAGGCTGCGCGGGCCTCATACTTTGACACCACAGAGGTGAGTCGGCCAGAACTCTTTGTGAGAAATAGCAATAAGATAGAAAAGAAAGGAAGAAAAACCACACCTACAACTCGAGCAGCACATTAAAGGCCATTCATAGTTTCCAGGCTCGCAGGATTTAAAAGGGGATAAAAAAATATGAAGAGAGAAACTGTCAGAAAGGGTTATATTTTAACGTGAAAACGATCACGGCATATGGGCATACTCTGGCATGCAGAAGGAATCCCTCACCATCGAACTGAATTGTTCCCAACTACCAGCAGTGCCGCTGCCGTATAGGTACAGCTTCTCAAGATGATTCCACCCTTGCTACCCGCCGTGGTTGCTCAGTGGCTATGATGTTGGGCTGCCCGGGATCGAATCCCGGCCACGGCGGCCGCATTTCGATGGGAGCCAAATGTTGCCAAAACACCCGTGTACTTAGATTTAGGTGCACGTTAAAGAACCCCAGGTGGTCCAAATTTCCGGAGTCCCCCACTACGGCGTGCTTCATAATCAGATCGTGGTTTTGGCACGTAAAAACCCTATAATTTCCACGCTTTCTGCCTACAGAGGGATGGTGTACGGTTAGCGTCTGCGATAGTAAATCACCAAAGACAGTCTTACATTATTGTGACCTGCAACCTGAATCCTAACAAGCAATGTCTAAAAAAAAAAAAAAAGGGGGGGGGGGGGGGGGGAGGCAGAAACTTGAAAGGCCCTTTTCACAGACGCTACAAAGCGGCGAGCATGTCATGCGTAGTAACACAGTAGTAGTGACGTCATTTCAAAGCGAGTTTAACAACTGAAATGCAGACGAAGGACCGAAAGAATACAAAGACAATGCACTAAACTATCATCATAGATTTACTTTCGCGACCGCACTATGGCAGTGTACGGACAAATAAAGTACAGGTCAATCTCTATTTCATCAAAGACAGATAAAATACATTTTTTTTAAAGAAAGAAGCGCGTGTGTCAGCACATGCCTCAGTAGCATTTGATATATATCAGAGAAAGAGCGAGCCTTTCCGACAGGAAACTGGCGATCTCGTATCAGCCGCACGGCGTGCATCGCATGTGGCGCTAAGACCTTGCATCTGCTTGTGATATACGGTAAAACCGCTTATTTTCGCGCGCCCTTATTTTACGCTAATATCGCGATTACAAAATGGCGCGAAAAGCAAGGGCACGCGAAATTTTCTAGGAAAAAATATGGACACAGTGGTGAACGCTAAACATTTATTTTGCCGGCTAGTTCATTTGCTGGCTGTATACTATACTGGCTGTAACGCCTAAGATGTGCCGCATTCGATTTATTTGGCTGCGCATTGAAATTGCGCTATTCTAGAGCTCTCAAATGGAATGTCCGGCCTCGCAGAGAGGGAGTGTCATACTTCGATGAGCCAGGCGGAGTAGAAGGCTGCTTCGAAAAGGCAGAAATGGCTAAAGGAAAAATTTGCAATGGAACTTTCGCGCCCCATGTGAAGCGTACGTCAGAAGCCAGACATCGCGGTCTAGTGGCCGCGAATATGACCAAAGTTCTCAATTCGCGATCACTTGCGACCGCGAAATTATACGGTTTTACAAAATTTGGAATTTCATGGCGCGGAAATAAAACTCAGTTGAGGGTTTAGAGCTTAAAGGTCTCTTTTTCGTCCACCTTATACAGTTCCGTTGTAAATCAACTACAGCTCATGGCCCTATTCGACTGGTCAGAGCACGTAACAGTGCTTCAAAGGTCACGTAAAACGGCAACTATACATGTACGAGGTCTGTTAGAAAAGTATCCGACCTTATATTTTCATTTTTTTTTTTTTTTTGCGAACACCTGATGGATATGCAGCAAGCTCGCTTGCATCAGCCGACCTTGAACCTTCGTGCGCATGCGCGAATTTTTTTCCCTCCT